>NC_061512.1:188549549-188590709 GCF_022539505.1 Lolium rigidum | reverse complement strand
CGATTTGTTTGCAGGAAGGTCAAGGGAAAATTATCACGGCCTCAGCCGGTAAAAATAATTGAATATATATACTCTCTCTGAAGTAAAACAATAAGCTCTGCTGTGAATATTTATAGTTCTTACAAGTTTTTTTTTCAGAACACAGTGCTTTATTGATCAAACATTACGAATACAGAGTTCTCCAGATGCAATCTGGAGCAGAGTTAAAAACCTCACTAAAAAGAAAGAAAAAATAACATGATTTTGCTAAACAATACCTTGCTTCGCTGATTTCTCTGACTATCATATAATGTATTTTAAAATGTTTCGCTCTCATACATTACACGGGAATTAAAACCAATAACGTTTAACACATGTCTTTCATATTTTCAACATGCACGTAGCTCATTGAATGTGGTGAAATTAAGAGGTGAGACAAGGTTTTTTTTTTTTTTTTTGACACAAAGAGGTGAGACAAGGTTGATAGTAACACTTTTCTATACCTAATAATAAAGAAAATAAGGCTTCTTGTTCCACCTGGAGCGGATGAGGATGAAGAGGAGGCGGAGCTCCTCCTATGCGCCCCACCGACGGAGCTCCTGGTGGAGCGGAGGAGAGGAGGAGGAAGCGGAGGCGGAGCTCCTCCTGTGCGCCCCACCGGCGGAGCTCCTGGTCGTGCGGAGGAGAGGAGGAGGAAGTGGAGCTCCTAGTCGAGCGGAGGGAGCTGCGGATGGCGAGAGGTGACTACGGAGGGCGGAGGACGGCCGAGGCGTACGGCGGAGGACGGCCGGGGACGGCCAGGGATGGCCTCGTCGTCTTCGGAACAGAAGCGATTTTGATTTGAAGGTGGAAGGACTTGATCGGAAAAGAATTGTAATTTTAAGGGGGGGTTTTGTAAAATTACATTTATACAGCGGGTCCGACACTTTCCATGGGACGGAGGGAGTAATTAACATACACTGCCACCGGCAAGTCATCCCGAAGCGTTATAAACAAACAAACTCAGCCTTTCGTCCCCACGCCTTCACTTTCCCATAAGTTCTCCGGCCCAACCCCTCGCCAGATGCCCCCAACCTCGAACATCCCCGCCTCGCCTGCGCGCTCCCGGCCGCCGCCGCCCTCGCTTACAAGTTCCCAAGCGTCTGCAACCTAGCCTCCGTCCTGGAATGCCATCATCTCGCCCGTATTCTCCGTCGCGGTTGTCGTCTCCGTTGATCTCGAGGACACGCGGCGTTCCAGGCGCCGAGCGTCCAAGGGAGGGGTGCTGGAGAGGGAGGTCGCCACTGCATAAAGCTCCGGGCTGGAGCGCACCTTGGGGCCTTGTTTACTTCTAGGGTATTTATGGGGATGGGAGGGGATTATTTCGTATCCCGGAAAATCCCCACTAGTCCGTTTACTTCTCCGGTTTTGAACGACATAATCCCGAGATATCCCCTCCCATCCCCTTCCATCCCTACATTTTTTGCCTAAATCAAAAACTCTCCATCATACTAGTGTATTTTTGGGGAGGGGTATTTGAGGGGATTGGGTGAACACCAAATCCCCTCTCATCCCCATACCTATTGGGAAGAAAAATACGAGAGAAGTAAACAAGGCCTGGATGGGAGGGCGTCGGTTTCACAGACAGCGACCAATCGATTTACTAGCCTTCATCCCCACCAGGGTCACCGCCACCCATTCTCTCAAGCAGGGAACCTACAAGGCACCACGGAGTCACGGAGACTGGGAGCGTGCGGGGGCAGGTGCTTAGGGAGGCGCAGAGGGTCGGTGGGAATGGCGACGGAGTCGTCAGCATGCGAATCAACCCAGACCTGCTAGACTGCTTCGAGCCCCTCTGTTCTACCGTCTTTCAGGTAAAAGCAGGGATCAATCGCCTGGCTCGGTACTCTGCCAAATTGGTTCTCTGGTCGCTTAATTATGTGCTCTGCTGGGATAAAAAATAGGTATCTGCAAGACATGATGCCAGGATGCCCCTATAATCTATAATTTGGTAGATACAAACGTCCTCCAGATCTTTTCTGAATTAACTGGTATGATCGTCGTTCTGTTTCTTTCTTCTGGTGCTCAATAAACTAACTGAATTAATTATTGTTTTATTCAACTAGCTAGCAAGCAGTGATCAGTAAATCCGATTTAATACTTTTTTAGGTGCGACGTGTGTGAAACGAGTTCGGCAGTAGGTTTCATTGCATTGCTGAATTTGCTGAACTTTTATCTGTGTCGGACTTGCTGTTCATACATGCTACCAAATTCTCAATGTTTATGCAGATTCACCTAATACATCAACAGCCAAAGTGCCAAATGTTATGCTCAATCACTCACCTGCAGTTGTTGTGTGCCAGGTTCATCAGCGATTCTAGCTTGACGAGCGCGTCGGTGCTAAACTGCTAATTAACCTCTCCCTTGATGCTTTTGTTAGACTACCTTCACTTGATCCAATTAATGCCCTTGCTTTACTAAGCTGCATATTCTGTCAGTGAAAATAAGTCACATGACGCTATTGCTCTTAGCACCATGGAAACTAACGTTGCTTTGACATGATGCTCTCTCGTTTGTTCGTGTTCATTAAGCAGGTTAGTTCGTGACAAATTCATCTCTTCCTTACACAAGGGAGAAGAGCACAATATGGTTTGTGCAATTTTTCACCCCTTGGTGTAAAGTCCGGTAAGCTCTACATGTGTTGCAATATAACCGTGAGATGAATATATTCACTTATCAAACCATGAGATGAATATATTCACTTATCATACAATATTTGGTTGCCATATCATGTTCTTAGCTATATGTTGATATAGCAACTGATTTCATATAATTAGACAACTGATAAATTCAGTTGATTTTTTCGGCAGTGCCATTGCTCCTTTGCCACCCCCGAGTGTGTGAAAAGTAGCTATGCGGAGTACAACCCCGATGCCCACGACATAGTTTTCAGTTCCATGTGGCCGGTGATAGTCATCGCCTCGTTGATAATGCAATGGTGTCCGGCAATAAGGTATATGCACATATTTTTCTCTCCCAGTGCAACGCACGGGCATGTTTCCTAGTCTAATACAAAATTATTAGCCGATATCTGATTTCCATCGGACTAGCCTTTAGCCGTAGGATATGAAGCAGTTTGACCGTACGATTGTAAACCAGTCCCGCGGCTGTTGGGCGTGAATGCGTGATTGCAGGGCTGGATTGCATGGTTCTCTCGTAAAAACTGCTCCTGATAACGGTTTCCTAATTCACGTCTCCATACAGCTTACACCTCCTAATCTCCTATAATTTATGTCCGGATATGCCGCTAACACCTCATGCGTTTTCTTCGCCCTGGGAGTTGCTTCTTCCCCGGAAGGGAGTTCCATTGAAAAACTGTGTGAAGCACAATTTTGCATGCTAGAAGCATGCCATTCTTCCATCTGTAGCTTTGGAGTTTTGGACGATCTATTTTTGGATCAAGGAGCAATTAAATTGGTAGAAGGAAGCACATGTGACGCTAGTATGATCCATGGTCCGGGAAGTGAAGCACCGCTGGATTTTCATAAGGACGTCCTTGTTCGTAAGAAGCATACAGGTGATACGGCGGAATCACTATTACTTTATGAAGGAAGCAAAAACGATTTGGGTTAGGAAGCATCGTGCGGTCAGTGTCAATTGAGGCAGCGACAGCCGGCGTCACACCATTCGGCGATCTCGGCGGAGAAGCAGCGACCATGCGCTGAATGCGTCGGCGGGTGAGGTCAAGGCGCCATGAGCTCGCGGACGAAGAACCATGAACCGTGACGACCGCGTGCGGTGCTTCCTCGCCGCGCTCAACCTTGATGTGATTTGGCACCCGCTGGGCTGCGCCGCCGCCCCACGCCACCCTCGTCATCCCGAGGCCGTGCTGGAGGTATGGTCCATGGAACCAATGCAGCACCAGCGAGCGCTGCTAGAAGCTTGAGCGACGTCAGGGGAGGGCCGGACACGACGACAACGGCAAGCGGCGACGGTAGCGGCGGCGGCAACGAGCTCGTTGGGGACGAGGTGTGGTGTGGTGCCTGGTGCGGGCCCTTATATATCCCATCCGTGTGACGTTGGATGAATCGCTCTCAATGAATGGTCAGAAGCTAGTCCGGCAATTCGCTTCGTATCGAGTGAATAGCATAAAACCACCACATTGGTGGCCAAATTTATCAAAGACCACCACTTTTGGTTTGCGGAACAAAAAACCACCACATTTGAGTTGGTTTTTTGCCGAACACCCAAATGACGAGTTTGCAGCAAATTGACACTGAATCTAACCATCTGACCCGACCCACTGTGCTGACGTGTCTAAAGTTTGACGGAAGGAGAAAACGGCCGTCGCCGGTCGGACGTGGGCCCCTCCGCGCGCCCAGATAGGGTTAGGGTTGGGACGGTCAGCGCCTCTGTCTCTCCTTTCGAACACGGATGGAGGCGTTCACTGCTGACTCGGAGGATGGCGGCGCAGTCGGAGGCGGCGGTGGCGGCGCCGTCGGAGGCGGAGCCGGCGGTGGCGGCGCAAGCGCAGGCGGCTGTGGCGTCGCACGCGAGGACGTGGCGGCGGTGGGGCAGCCGTCGCCGGAGCAGAAAGCAGCCACCGCTTTTGCGAGAGCCGTGGTCGCTTCACCCTGCAAGACCAGCCACCGGTGGGCGTCAAGTTTCGGCGGCGGCGTCGAGTAAGCTCACTCCTCTCTCCCCTCCCCTACCACCGGTGTTGTAGATTCTTTGCACTAGGCATGATAGGCGTCGAGTAAGCTCAGTTCTCATCTCTGTCTTGATAATGTGAACAACTATTTGCAGTTTGGATGATGATATATGAGAGATTAGATTTCATTTTAGTGGTGAAGATAATTTAGAGAGGACTATTAGCAGTTCAGATATCACTGTATTGAATTTGCTAGCTCTAGTAGAACAACGTGGCTATGGCATCAGAGACTACATGTACTATGTTAAAGAAAGAGGCAAAGGGAAGGAAGGAATGAAGGTAGTTGATAGCATGGCCAAGGTACATGAAATGCTTGAGCTTTATGACAGTGAGAAGGTACTCAATATAACAGTGGTGAAGGACAAAGCAGAATGGCCAATTGGTTTGAACAGAGAAGATGTTGAAGCTACAAATGTAGTTGATGTCCCTGTTGTGTTGTCAGATAACAAGTTAGGGGTCAATTTCATGGCAAATGAAGTGGAGGAGGTGTATCCAGTGGCAATAGACTACGGTGATGTTGTGTACATTGGTACACAACACAGCAAGCACCATGAATAAAGGGAAGGGAAAAGAGGTTGCTGAATCAGATCAGGATGAAGACTTGGAAGATGGATATGACAGTGATAAGGAGGTAAATGATAATGAGGTTGGTGAATATGAGGCTGAGTACATGTACTATGATGGTGAGTATAGACTTGAACTAGCAGCAGCTGAGAGGGAGGCAGCTATTGTAGCAGATTTGGAGCTAATGAGGGAGCTTAGGAAGAAGAGGCATGCAGCACAAAATGCAGAGAATGAAGAAATAATGGACAAGCTGCAAAAAATGAAAGAACAGAAGGCTGACCCATTTCTTCATTTTGAAGGTGACACTGATGTTGAAGAGATATTTGAACCAGAGGAAGATTCAGAGGTTGAGGAAATTACAGAGAAAATCATCCCACTGAAGAACAAGGCAGCAAAGTGTGGTCCTACTAGTAGCTCACATCATGAGGTGGTTAAATTTGAAGAAGGAAATTATTTCATGCCTACATCTGATGAAGAGAGTAGCCCTGATGAGGTTGCACACAGTGATGATGATGGGTTTGTGTCTAAATTTGTACCTGCCAGTGGAAGGAAGAGGAGACTGAAGAAAATGAAGAAAAGAGTTTGGTATGATGAAACCAGGGCAAACCCACATGAACAGATAGGTATGAAGCTTTGTTTCACTGATGTATACCAGTTCAGGAGGGCTCTAAGGACATACCACATAGCTCAGCTTAGGAACTTTCAGTACTGGAGGAATGACAGTGATAGAATCATAGTTCTTTGTCCTAGAGCAGATGATGGTTGTCCACTAGTATTACTTGCAGCAACTGCAAGGTTGTTAGCCATAGGTACACTAGTTGCCAGGCACTTCTGAAGCCACAGCTGCAAGTTAGGAAGAATAAGCACCAGGTAAAAATATTTGTATGTTTAAGCCATGTACACTACTTGCTTTTGAACAATATTCACTTAATTTGAATGTTTATAGAGTGCAAGGCAAATTGATGAGGCACCTCCACCAGTACCTGCACCTCCAACAGCAAGAGCAGCACCAGCAGCTCCAATAGGCAGAGCAACACCAGCAGCTCCAAGAGGCAGAGCAGCACCAGTAGCTCCAAGAGGCAGAGCAGCACCAGCAGCTCCAAGATTTTCTGCACCAAGAACAAGCACTGCTTCTGCTCCTGATGTCCCAAGGAGGGTTAGTGGAAGGAAGAGACTTCTAACAGGTAGGATGAAGGGCTATCTGACAGCTGGGAAGTTTACATATCGCCAGGATCCACCTGCCCCTGCTCCTGATGCATAACCTGATGTTTAAGCATGTTTAAGACTCTGTTGTCAGTGCATTGGTCCAAACTATGTTGTCATTTCAAATTTGAGACTATGTTGTACTGTATGGGTGAAACTATATATGTGTGCACCTGTTAAGACTATGTTCTAAAATGATGGTCCAAACTATCTTGCTGATCATGTATGTTGTTTCAAAATGTTGCAATTGATGCTCTTAAGATTTAGTTTCAGACTATGTTGGTAGTTGTTGTTGTTATTTACATAACCATAGAGCCTCTCGAGGGTTTTACATAACCATAGAGCCTCTCGATGATCCAAAATGGTCGACAACTCTCGCAAAACCCTCGAGGGTTTTACATAACCATAGAGCCTCTCGATGATCCAAAATGGTCGACAACTCTTGGAAAATCCTCGAGGGTTTTACATAACCATAGAGCCTCTCGATGATCCAAAATGGTCGACAACTCTCGGAAAACCATCGAGGCTTCTTAAAACCACATACATGATCTATATGGGCTAAAATAGTCGATAACCCTCGGAAAACCCTCGAGGCTTCTTAAAAGCACATACATGATCTATATGACCTAAAATAGTCGATAACCCTCGGAAAACCATCGAGGCTTCTTAAAACATCATACATGATATATATGAGCTAAAATAGCCGATAACCCTCGGAAAACCCTCGAGGCTTCTTAAAAGCACATACATGATCTATATGACCTAAAATAGTCGATAACCCTCGGAAAACCATCGAGGCTTCTTAAAACATCATACATGATCTATATGAGCTAAAATAGCCGATAACCCTCGGAAAACCCTCGAGGCTTCTTAAAAGCACATACATGATCTATATGACCTAAAATAGTCGATAACCCTCGGAAAACCATCGAGGCTTCTTAAAACATCATACATGATCTATATGAGCTAAAATAGCCGATAACCCTCGGAAAACCATCGAGGCACATACATGATCTATATGGGCTAAAACAGTCGATAACCCTCGGAAAACCATCGAGGCTACTTAAAACCACATACATGATCTATATGAGCTAAAATAGTCGATAACTCTCGAAAAACCATCGAGGCTTCTAAAATTTACAGTTGAACACACAGTTAAACACACACAGAGTTATAAACCAACACAAGATTCAACATAACAACAGGGGTACATAGAGTTCAATGGAACAATACTAACTATTCATAATAGGGGTACATGGTGTCGTTGCCTAATCGACGGTACCTCGGAGGAGGGATCCTCACGAGGGGGAGAAGAAGTAGGGGCCATAGGGCGGAGTGCACACGGGACGGTGGTACGCGAGTTACCCAGCTTCGGAACACCTGCACAATGACAGGGCCTACTTCTGCTTGTCTGGAATTATCTGGGCGCTTTCGCGTTGTTACAATGAGTTATGGTTGTGCCTCTAGGGCTCCCGGGATCCGGCTTATAAAGGCGCACGGATCTAGGGTTTACATGGAGAGTCCTAGCCGGATTACGGACATGCCTAACTACGGTACAATATCTTGCCGTGCACGTCACGGATCCGCCTTCCATATACGTCAGTACTCGGATCCGGGTTCCTCATGGGCCTCCATGGATCCGGGTCACTCCTATGTCGGTACGGATCCGGCTCGCTGATCCTCGGGCTGGACTTCTTCCTTCATGATCAACAGCAAGCTGGGCCGCCCGATGGGCCACATGCCTCATCACCGTCCGTGGGCCACCCGGGCTTGCCGGATCTAGGCACCGTCGATGGTACACCTATGAAGTATACCCACAACAAGAGCCCCCGGAGTTCTCCGAGTTTCACCTGCAGTTTCCGCCTTGCTGGTTCATTACAATCTCCGGCAAACGTTGGTAACGCGGAGAAACTTGAAGAGCTCCAACTTTGCATTTTCTTCTTTTCTCCAACTTATAGCCGAAAAATGCTCCCACCCCGCGGGACTTCATCCATCGACATTCAAATGAACATCTCCGGGTTACTCCCTGCTCGAATGAGAGACAACTTATTTACCCGGAATCTTAAGAGACTCAAACGGCTTCGGAAATCCTTCACCTTCAGATCACACACAACAACGGAAGTTCCGTATTTCCCGCGCACAACTTCCTTATTTCCCGCGCTAAATTTTCGCAGACGCAAATCTTCAACCGGAATTTTCGGGAGTGCATGGTTAAATTACCTCCACGTCGTTTTACCGCATTTGACCTAAACACGTGTCATCCATCCAACGGCGTGACTGTTCAGTTTCCACCGTCGGATCCGGATCCCGAATCTCCGAGCGCGGCCTATAAATACCCCGCGGCTCGGTAAAAAATCATTCTTTCACCCCCTCTCACCACATCGTCTTCCTCCTCGCGCCGGCCGCCGCTCGCCAGATCTCGACTCCGGTGATCTTCGCCACGGTGAACTTCGCGCGCCGCCGAACCAAGGTTCCCTTCGCACCAAGATTCTCACGGTTGAACGAGAAACTCGCTCCGCCGCCGATTCGTGGTCACGCGGGCCGTTTTCCTTCAAGTTCGGCGACCTCATCTCCGCCGGAGCTCCGTCGAGCCGCCGCGCCATTAGCGGTAAGTACGCCGGCCTTGTAGAAGACAACCTAGCGTAGAGGATAGGCTTAGTGATCCGGGTACTCAAACACTTTGTATGGGTGCAGCCGGAAGCATGCCACTCGAATCGTCACTTTGCACTCGGTAGCTCTTCGAGTAGCCCGGATCCCAATCGAGATAGAACCCATATGCCCGGATCCCATATCATTCCCGCCACCATATGTTTCCGACATCGGACTAGCTCAACCTTTTTCCGCATCTTCCGAGCACCGCTCCAAGCCGGATTCCTACCCTCCAAGAGCTCCAAGAAGAATTCGAAGGGCAAGCTCGGATGGCAGCAAAAGTGCGAGGAGGCGGAAAACAAGAAGGCGTCCAAGGCCCGGATCCGCGAAGGAGAACGGGGTCAATGGTGGCCTTGCGAAACCACCGACGTGGAGCTTAGAGAGCTCCGGAACGAAGGAATGATCTCCTCTCATTGGAGTTTCACACGTGACTCCGTCGTCCCCAAGCCGAAGCCGGAGAAGTTGTTATGACTAAGGCTTGGGTGGAACGCGGACTTTCACTCCCTTGTTCGGAATTTTTTCTCTCCATCCTCAGCACCTACGGGCTCCAGCCCCACAACATTTGCCCGAATTCATACCTTCTCCTGTCCAACTTCGTGACTCTCTGCGAAGGACATCTCGGGATCCGGCCAGACGTCAAGTTGTGGCAGTTCTTTTTCCGGGTGAAGAAAGAAACCAAGGAGAAAGCTATGGTGAACTGCGGAAGCATGACATTTATGCTCCGCCCTAGTCGCATGTACCCTCCTCATGACTCACACGAATCCGTCCGGCATCGGAACGCCGGATGGTTTTATGAGAGGAACGCCTCGGTTCCGAAGGTCCATGAAGGCCTCCCCGGCTTGTCAACGAACCTCCGGAAGAGCTTGCAAGCTGGAGCTTCGTCCCTTCGCTCGCCCGGCACCCCACTCCGGAGAAGGCTGCGCGGAGAATCTCCCTGGCTAGTCCACGACGGACTAACCGGAGCCCAGCTCACACTTAGCTGGTTTTCTCGGAGAATCCAGCCTCTACGCTATAACGCGCGCCTGATGTGCGCCTATACCGGGGCGGATGATCTTCTCCGAGTAACCCGCCACGACCTTCCGGCCGATTCTCTGAAAAGAAGGATCAAGACACTGGTGAAGATTCCGAGGGGCCAACAAGTCCCGGAACCGACCAAAGACATCTTTACAAACGACCGGTGTCCTCCGGTAAGCTTTGTTCCTTTCAGTACTTCAAACTTCACAAGTTTTTAGATGTTTAACTTAACTTTTATCCATCTTCCTTCCAGCTCAACACTTTGGCGGAGGAAGACTTTCGCGCCATTCTCCGCGTCCCCGTCACCGAAGACACGGCGGAGGAGGTTCCGGATGACGATGAGGAGGAAGAGGAACAGGCACCTCGCAAGGCGGCCCCTCGACCTACAAAACGTCCCCGCGCCAAGGCTTCCGGCTCCGAAGCCGGAGCTAGCGGCGAGGCCTCCGCCAAGAAACCGAAAACAGTAAAACCACCTCCGCTAGACTCAAGGAAAGCGGAGCGTGCTCGTATAAGGATGCTCTCAACGGCTGGCCAAGGCACGCGCCCCATCATCCCCGGCGCCCCGTAAGTTTCCGAGTCACGATGTGATTTTAACTTAACGAAATTATCTCTTGTCTAAACCCTTTCATTTGTTCGCAGGAATCCGAAAATCACTGCCACGCGGACCACCAACCAAGAGCCCATCACAAAATATATGAAGAAATCTCCGGCTGTTGGTCCCTCTACCCCAGTTCCACCGAGCGTCACCCACCCAACTCCCCAACCGTCGCCCCCTCGGGCGGATCCATCTCCCCACCTCGCTGCAAACACTCCACCGGAAATAATTCCGGTTAGCAGCGAGCATGCGGGCGATGAAGGTCCTAAGGCCAAAGGCCCAGCCCAAGAGGAGGCGGAAAAACAAGTACAAGGAGAGGTGGAAGTAACTTCTTCCGAGAAAGCTGGGGAAGGCGCTGGCGACATGGTCGTTTTCCCGAAGAACTTTGGAGATCCGGCTGACACCACTTCCACACCAAAGGCCTATGCCACTAAATTTTTCAACAAGCTGACTGAGGCGGAAAAGTGGGAGCTTCAACAAGACCTGCTTAACGCCATGCTGAACAACGCCTGGGGAAACCTGATTCCGGGACGTCGGAAATCCAAGACTTCAAGAAAAATGTTGGCCGCTCCGCGACCAACTCATCCGCAAGCAAAAGGTACTCCCCAAGTAGCCCCCAAGCATGTAAGCGGAAACTGAAAAAGTAGTTAGCGCTTAGATGCTTAGAGAAAGATTACTTCCGGGAAAGTTTTTAGAATGAACCAAGTAGCCCCCAAGCATTATGGCGGAAAGGTTCCAGGCAATGATGCTTTTAAGAGAAACCACCGCTACGAGCGGAATTTTTTACTCCTGCACTGTTTAAATTTTACAGGAACAGCAGGCGCTGCACTATGAGCTGCACAAGAACATTGCCTTGCAGCGCCGCGTTACTCTGAGTCAGGCGGAAAATATCCGGACCCTGAAGGATGAGAATGCAGATTTGGCTAAACAACTGGCGGACGCCCAAGGTTGGTTTCCGCCTTCTTCGTCATTAACCAATTTCCGACTTTGAACTTATTGTTAACTTATACCATTATAGGCGCATCCTCTTCCCTTGCTACAGCCTCAACCGAACTTGAGAACTCTGCGCTCCTCGTACCAAGAATTGGAGACGAAGCTAAAGGAGGCGGAACTTAAGAGGGAGCAAGCCGGAGGCAGCGCGGAGAAAAACTCCGAGCATATCAGGGAAAAGGGCGAGCTGGTGCTAAAAAAGAATGCTGATAGCGAGACCATCAAGAGGCAGCAAAAAGAGATTGACGGACTTCGGAAATTTATGCGGACGGCGGAGCAGCACTGGGACTTGCTCAATGAGAACATTTTGGGTACCAATACTAGCACCTTGCCCAGATATTTGTTCCGACGTTTTATTTTATGCTCAAAACTGTATGCTTATATCCTCACTGTTTTATGTAGAGCCGCTTGGGTATTCCGAAGAGCGTCGGAATTTGTATCCCCGTGACGACCTCCTTCAACTTGCAGGCGATGACTGCAAAGATCTTATCTCCGCCTCCCGCAAGATATGTTACAACTTATCCATCAAGAGGAGCCGCACTTGCGACGTCCGGAAACTTATTAGGAAGATGGATGTCCTGCCGGAACTGGTGACAGATCTGCAAGCATCCTCAGCCCGAGGCGCAGCTGCAATGGCCTTAACCATGTGCCTGGCACATGCTCCGGATCTTGATCTTGATGAAGTGACCACGGGCGTTCCTCCGGATGCGGATGTCAACGCGCTCATCGGATGCAGTGAGCGGCTACGACACCCGTATCGCGCGCAGGATCCGGCACGAGGAATTCTACGACAAGGTCGTCCTTCCTCGCGGACGAGCCCTTAGAAGCGGAACTTCGGAAGGAGCTTGCTGCCAAGGCGCGACCTGCGGAATCCGGAACTCAATTTACCTGGACCAGCTCCAAGGAAACTCCCCAAGAGGAACCCAAGACCAGCGCGCTCGCTTTCCGAAAAAGAAAGTGAAGAAGATGTGTCTTCTCCGACCGAAGGAGCCAAGGAACAAGATCCGGAGGGCAAGACTTCTCCGGCTAAGGGGGAGTGAGAACTTTTATTCCTGCGGGAAAAACAATGCATCATTTTGGCCCCGACGAGGGTTTGTAATAAGACTTTAAATTCTTAAGTAGCTAGGAACGAAACGATTATGCATGGGGCGGAAACACTTATCCTGCTATCCGTTTAATATTATGTGCATGTTTCGTTTTATGTCGGAAAGCAAGTGCTGATCTCGTTATTTTCCGGCTTGCCCGCTTGACCTTCCACGAGCCGGAAAACCCTAGCCGGAAACGCTCGCCAGCGGCGACGAAGCCTAATGGCAATCCGTCCATAACCGCGGAAACAAGCCCCCAGGCCTAGGTGCCGGAAATCGCTACTAGGAATCCACGAGTTCGCAACAGATAACAACTTAATCAAAAAACTTAAGCTTACGTCCTAAAGGACGATTTTAGAAATCACAACTTTTATACACGCCTAGGCGGAAAACATCCAGCTCTGCGGTTTTAGTCGGAAAAAACATACACGATCTAAAATGAACAAGTAAAGGAGGTAAAAGACTCAAAGAGTGAACCATAAGCTTTATTTCATTGATCATGTATAACTATTAGAGTTTGTAACTCGGAAAAATATGCTAAGTGTAGAAAGGACGTAGCTGTGCTATATTCCAAGGGCGATCTGTTTCATCGTAGATGTCATCCGGATCCTCACGCTTGCGTTTCCGGCGCCAATTAGCAGGTCTATCCCTCAGCTCGCGGAAATCAACAAGGTAGTACGATCCGTTATGAAGCACTTTGCTAACGACAAAGGGTCCTTCCCATGGAGATTGCAACTTATGGTCTTTCACCTGTCGAAGGCGGAGGACCGAGGTCTCCGGCCATGAAGGAGCGTTTCCGAACTCGACGACCGTGATAGCGTCGGAGCTCTCGTCGGTAGATGGCGGAGCGCTGGTCAGCTAGGTTCCGAGCTTCTTCGATCAGGTCCACGAATAGCTGTCTCGGCCTCGTCGACTGTTTCATCGTTATGGGCGGAAACTCGCGGTGAATCATGGATGATGTCGGAGGGAATCACGGCTTCGGATCCGTATATCGGGGAAGAAAGGGGTAAACCCTGTTGACCTGTTAGGGGTAGTTCGCAAACTCCACAAAACAGCGTCCAGATTCGTCGGCCCAAGCTCCGGCTGCTCGTCGCGAGCGGTTCTTCAAGGCGTGGCTTGATTCCCGATAATATTAGACCGTTAGCTCTTTCGACTTGACCATTGGATTGTGGGTGAGCCACGGATGCAAGGTCCAATCGAATCCCCATTGTCTCACAAGTAATCCTTCAATTCTCCCCGAGCGAAGTTTGTGCCATTATCTCGTGATTATGCTCGTGTGGGATGCCGAATCTCATTACGAGGCTGATGACAAATTTTAGTGCCGTAGCACCGTCGGCTTTTCTCACCGGCTTGGCCTCAATCCACTTGCCGAACTTGTCAACAGCTGACCAGGAGGTACTCACAACCGCCGAGAGATGATCTTTTTAACTTACCAACCATATCGAGCCCCTGGACCGCAAATGGCCGGGTGATAGGTATGGTCTTCAGCTCTTGGGCTGGAGCGTTTGGTTGAGTAGCGTAGTACTGACAACCTCGGCAGGTCTTGACTATCTTATCAGCGTCTTCTTTAGCTGTGAGCCAATAAAAGCCTAGCCGAAAAGCTTTTGCAACGAGTGATCTGGGAGCGGCATGGTGCCCGCAGTCCCCTGCGTGGATCTCTCTGAGGATTTCAATGCCATCTTGATTTGAGACGCATTTGAGAAATACCCCTGTGGGCTTCGTTTGTAGAGCTGTCCATCAACAATTGTGTAGGATCGTGCTCGTCCGATGATCCGGCGTGCGAGGACCTCGTCCTCCGGCAACTTCGATCGATGAGGTAGTCCGAGGAAAGGCTGTGTCCAAGCCGGAATGGTGGCCAACACCTCTTTAGCCGGAGACACTGCCACTTCTGGGTTTTCCGGGTTAGCGCCCTTCACAGAGGGTATCCGGAGATGCTCTAGGAAAATTCCAGGCGGAATTGGCTTTCTGCCGGATCCGAGCTTGGATAGCATATCTGCCGCTGTATTGTCGTCTCTTCTGACGTACTTGACTTCGTATCCGAGGAAGCTCTTGGCGATCTCGTCAACTTCGTCTCTGTAGGCCGCCATGACGGAATTTCGGCGTTCCGGGTTCCGGCTACTTGCTGTGCCACCGGGTCGGAATCTCCGCAGCAAATGATGTGCTTGATCCCTATTTCCTTAGCGATGCGCGGTCCGTGCAAGAGAGCCTCGTATTCCGCCATGTTATTTGTAGCTTCGAAGTGGATCTGCAGAACATACTGCAGTTCTTCTCCCGTAGGGGACTTCAGGGTGACTCCGGCTCCTGAGCCTTGATGCTGCTTGGATCCGTCGAAGTGCATGACCCATGTTTCTGTTCCGGCTCCGGACTTGCATCCGGAGCTTTGTCCAATCTGCAACGAAATCTGCCAAGACTTGTGATTTGACCGCAGTCCTTGGCTTGTAAGCGATGTCGAAGGCGGATAATTCGATGCCCCACTTAGCTGTTCGTCCTGTTGCGTCAGCGTTGTTGAGAATTGTTGACAGCGGAGCTTTGCTCACAACTGTTACTGGGTGCTCTTGGAAGTAGTGTCTCAGCTTCCGGCTGCCTAGGAAAACTCCATAAGCTAGCTTCTGAAAGTGAGGGTATCTTTGCTTTGATTCCCATCGACACCTCGCTAATGTAGTAGACAGGTCTCCGTACGTCATATTCATGACCTTCTTCCTTTCGCTCCACCACGATGACGAGGTCGACGACCTTGTTGGTAGCCGCCGGATAAAGGAGCATTGGCTCGACTCTGCTGGGGCTGCCAAGATAGGTGGGGAGGTAAGTATTTCCTTCAACCCACGAAGAGCTGCGTCTGGCTGCGTCGTCCCGCACAAATTTGTCTCGTTTTCTTCAGCAGCTTGTACGGAGGTAGCGCCTTCTCGCCAAGACGGCTAACAAACCTCGCTGATTGCTGCGACGCAACCAGCTTAGTCGTTGCACATCTTTGAGACAAGTTGGTCGTTTGATGCACAGGATTGCCTTGATCTTTTCCGGGTTCACCTCAATGCCTCCGTGAGAGACTATGAAGCCAAGGAGTTTTCCGGCTGGTACGCCAAAGACGCACTTCGGCGGATTCAACATCATCTTGTACCTGCGGAGGTTGTCGAAGGTTTCGTGAGGTCGCCGATCAAGTCGGATCCTTTCCGGGTCATGACCGCGATGTCGTCGACGTAAGCGTGCACGTTCCGGCCTATTTGGTCCTTCGAGCACCGCCGCATCGTACGTTGGTAAGTAGCACTCTGCATTTTTCAAACCAAAAGGCATAGTAACATAGCGAGTAAGTACCAAACGGGGTAATGAATGAAGTCGCCTTTTGGTCGGATTCCTTCATCCGGATCCGATGGTACCGGAATACGCATCAAGAAAACACAGAAGTTTCGCCCCCGCCGTCGAATCAATGACTTGGTCAATGCGCGGCGGGGAAACGGATCCTTCGGGCAATGTTTGTTCAAGCCGAGTAATCGATGCACATTCTTAGTATTTCGGTGTTCTTTTTGGGTACAAGGACGGGATTCGCGACCCAATCGGTGTGGATAACTTCTATTACAAAACCTGCTTCTAGTAACTTTGCTAGTTCCATTCCTATGGCGCGGCGCTTCTTATCTCCAAAGCGTCGCATAGCTTGCTTCACTCGGTTTAGCCCCGGATTTATGTTGAGGTAGTGCTCGGCGAGTTCCCTAGGTACTCCGGACATGTCGAAGGTTGCCATGCGAAGATATCCATGTTAGCGCGGAGGAACTCGACGAGCGCGCTTTCCTATTTGGGGTCCATGTTGGCCCCGACTGAAACCTGCTTGGAAGAGTCACCCGGAATGAGGTCGTGCTTCTTGGTTTCTATCGCGGGCTTGAAAGAAGTTTTCTGCTCGGAGATCTGCTTCTTGGTGGTCTCGCATCTCGGTCGGATCCACCGCGGCCCCGTAGCCTTTCGGCTCTTCTCCGGATATGACAGACTCTGCGAAGGCGGCTTCGCCCAACTCACACTCGTGAGCCTTTTTGTAGTCTCCGGTTATGGTGATCATACCATTAGGACCCGGCATCTTGAGCTTGTTGTAGATATAGCACGCTCTTGCGTGGAATTTGTGGTAGGTGGGCTCGCCGAAGATGACATGGTAGGAGCTCTTGAAGGGCACAACTTCGAACGTGATCTTCTCTTCGCGGAAATTATGAACATCGCCGAAAGCCACGGGAAGTGTAATGCTGCCGAGGGAGTTTGCCTTCTTACCCGGAACCACGCCGTGAAACTCAGTTGTGCTGTGTTTGAGCTGTTCCTTGGTGAGGTTCATCCGCTCCAGAGTCTCCAGGTACATGATGTTCAAGCTGGCTCCGCCATCCATGAGGCACTTGGAGAAGTCATACCCGTCTATGCGAGGACTCACAACCAAGGCGTAGTATTCTTTTGGCACAATGGCGGGATGATCTTCCCCGTCAAATGTGCATGGAACTTCCGACCACCGACATATCGCGGCACGGCCGGAACCGTGGCGTTCAGGATCCGGGTAGCTGATTTTGTAGCACGGATCGTGGGGTTCCGAGGAAGGTGTGGTAAGCCCCCACGCTCTTTTTCTCGAAGGGGTTGGATTTTCCTGCGGATCCGGCTTTGGGATCCGGCGAGTTATCATCCTCGTCCATCGCCTCGGAACCTGTCCTCTTCCTTGTCCTTGTTCTTGCCCTTGCCTCCTTTGCCGCGTGGGCGGTGCTTCCGGCTCGCTTGTATCCTCGCCTCCGGGTCGTTCTTGAGGTCGTTGACCCACTTGCGGTTGCGGTTGGTATGAGTGGACTTCCCTGTAGCCGGATCCAAGTGGGCCGGGCGGGGGCATGTCTCTCGTACTCCTCGTAGGTTTGCGGGGCGCGGATCCGCCGGCGGTGACCTCGGTGCCATGCTGTCGACCCCCGCCGGCTCCGCCTCCACGGCCGCGTCCTCTTCCGCCTCCCGAACCTCCGCGTTGGAACGCCATGGCGACCATCTCGGATCCGCCATTCTTCCGGTCATCGGGGTTTTTGCGCTTGTGGTCGCTGTTGTTACCGTTATCACGGTTCTTCTTTTGCTGGTGCAGTGGGGATTGCTGTAGCTGCGATATCACCGCTCGCGTCGTCATCGGCGGCAGTGTGATCACTGGCAATGGAGATCATCTCATCCAAAGTCAGTTTGTTGGCGTTAGCCAAACATGTAAGCTTATGCCTTAGCAATCCTCCTCTCTGCAGTCCACCAATAAAGGCGTACATGGCAGTGGTGTGATCGACGTTTTCGCACTCGTTCTCGCATGCCAACCATCGTGTGAGGAAGTTTCTTGAGGTTTCTCCCTTCTTCCGGATACAAGCTTGTAAGTCGCTTGCTGTGGCGGGTCTTTTGTAGGTGCCCTCGAAGTGTTTCTCAAAAGCGGTCTTCAGGTCGAACCAACAAAAGATGGAGTTTTTCTCGAGGTCGCTGAGCCAGATCCGGGCTGGTCCTACAAGGTACAACTGGAGCATGCGGCAGGCGATGTTAGGGGTTCCTCCGGCGAAGGTTACTGCATTGTAGTAATCCTCAATCCAGGTATCCGGCCTTTCGGTGCCATCATAATGCTTCAAGTTTCGGGTAACTTGAGGGAGCTCCTTGGCTTTGGTTCCTCTCGAATCATCCCGCCAAAGCACTTTGGTCCGATGTAGTCGGTTACCGTATTCGTTGAGGCGTTCCCGCGCGTCGCGCGAGCCGTGTCGGGGGGACTTTGAGCGAGAGCGAGATCTCCGGCCACCGCCTCCGCCTCCACCTCCGCCGCCACCGCTAGGTGGTGGTGAGCGAGACCTGCGAGGGGGCCGATCCGACCTTCTGCTTCCGCCTGCAGATTCTCCCCGGCCCTCCCGGTGCTGGCTCCGGCTTCTGTGGCTGCCTTCGCCATGACGCTGGCTGCCCTGGTCGTTCCGGCTCCGGCGGGGCTCCGGGTCGCGCTCCTCATTCCGGCTCCTCCTCGGCTCGGGCTCCGGCGTGCGCTCCCTGTTCCGGTTTCCGGAAGGCATTACGATGTCGCGGATAATAATTCCACCATGCCCTTGAGGCCTGGTGTTTCCGGCTGGACTGCGACGACGAGGGGGACGCGGGTAACCATTAGGCGGAGGAGAGGCGTTGCGGTACTTGTCTCGTCCGGAGTACATTGCATCCTTTCCCTTTCTCGGATCTGACGGAGGCGTCTTTGATGGTATGGGGATCAGATTTGGATGTTCCCTGGTTTTCCTTCTTCGTTCCGAGGATCCGGTTCGCGATTCGTCATCTCGACGGCGATCGTCGCGGGCGTCCTTCTGCGCAGTGGAGACGCAGTGCTCCGGGTTAGATTCTAACTTGCGCGAAGTGTCTGCCTTGCTCTGCTGTTTAACCGCTGAAGCGACGAGCGTGCGCAAGTAGTTGATGTCAATCTCCTCGTCACTTTTCTTCAGGATCTCTGCAGCTTTCGTCATATTGTCCTTTGGGGTTGCGAACGGCTGCTGATCCGTTGGAGTTGCGAAGGTGATCCTGCGGGGAGCTATCAACTCACGCCGGACCTTTTCTATCTCCCGATCAGCTTCAGCGATCTTGTCCTCCCAATGCTTTCGGAGTTCCTTGACTTTTGCCGGTCCTTCGTCCACCTCCTCGCTCACGGCTGGATGAAGTCTTCCACAAAAAGCTGCGGCATGCTTCCTTTCCTCCGAGCATGGCGGCTGCGGTGTCCTTAAACTTCTTGGCTGTGGCCAGCAGCTCCATTCTTTTAGCTTCTAAAGCTTCTAGGTCTTCGGGAGTGATGGGTTTGTTAAGAATATCCGAGCGATAAACTGCATCCATGCCTGCTTGTGCGACCATCTCTTCAGGCGACAGGAGGCTCTCCGAGGAAGAATCCCTACGGGGCCGTTCCCGCAACATCGGAGATCCATGGTGAGAGGGCTGGGGGTCGGATTGGGTGTCTGCCGCTTCTGATCCGCCTTCTCCGAGCGCTGCTACTGTTGCAAGTACCTGCTTTGGCTGGGCGGAGTTGACTTCAGGCTGATCGCTGAAACCATACTCCCCTAGCTTGCGGACGAAGTCATCAGATTCCGTGGACGGGGAGTCTCCGGAAATTGGGCTCAGATTACCCAAAATCGATTCTTCAGCCGGAGTCTCGCTTTCTCCGACAGCCTCCTGCTGATCCGGAGCAGCGACGTTTTCCGGGGCCTCAACCTGCACGGGACCAGCTCCGACTTCATGAGGGGCGGTTCCGGCGGTATGGGCCAAGAAGTGTACGAAGTGACACCTTTGCTTCTCTAACACCGGGAGACCCGGGCGGATCGCGCATTGGTCTTCCACCGTTACTTCCCGCTCGGGGCGGATTGGGTGGGTTTTGATTTTTCCATATCTAAGGCGGAATCTTCGCTAGGAAGTTCCAGGCGTCTCGGATCGGATCTTCGCGGCCGCGTCCTGCTCAGCGGCGGTCGCGTCGGCGCTTACTTACCAGTGGGTTTCCGTCGGAATCGACGGTTTCCCCGATGAAGATGTGTATGCCGCCAAGCTGGGACGATGGAGAGCTTGACGGGGTCGGTTTTAGCCGGAATCCAACACTCATCCGGAGGGACGATCGGCAGATTTCCGGCGTAAAGGACTCGCCCCACGGCCGACGGTGTCGTCGTAGCTTCCCATGGCGGAACCCTCCCGGTTCCGGCCTCCAGACGCCGCGAGGCCCCACGGTGGGCGCCAACTGTCGTTGCCTGATCGACGGTACCTCGGAGGAGGGATCCTCACGAGGGGGAGAAGAAGTAGGGGCCATAGGGCGGAGTGCACACGGGACGGTGGTACGCGAGTTACCCAGCTTCGGAACACCTGCACAATGACAGGGCCTACTGCTGCTTGTCTGGAATTATCTGGGCGCTTTCGCGTTGTTACAATGAGTTATGGTTGTGCCTCTAGGGCTCCCGGGATCCGGCTTATAAAGGCGCACGGATCTAGGGTTTACATGGAGAGTCCTAGCCGGATTACGAACGAGCCTAACTACGGTACAATATCTTGCCGTGCACGTCACGGATCCGCCTTCCATATACGTCGTATCGGATCCGGGTTCCTCATGGGCCTCCATGGATCCGGGTCACTCCTATGTCGGTACGGATCCGGCCTGCTGATCTCGGGCTGGACTTCTTCCTTCATGATCAACGACAACTCGGGCCGCCCGATGGGCCACATGCCTCATCACCGTCTGTGGGCCACCCGGGCTTGCCGGATCTAGGCACTGTCGATGGTACACCTATGAAGTATACCCACAACACATGGAGTTCAATACTACAGCACTAACAGTTCATAGGGCTACAAATACTTATGGGTAGACAGTACTACATCACTGTCACATATCTGCTTGATCTTGACCAACTTGTCATTCCTAGCACTTGAAAGTGCATGGAGCCCCCATGTGTGGTTTTGGTAATTAATGACAATCCCTATGGACTAATGTTTGCATTGAGTTATATTTGTAGGTGTTGTCCATAGGCAATGCTTGAACCATATGTTGGCTTCAAGGTTGCAATAAGAAGAAATTGATGAAGGATATCAAGTGTCAAGTATGTCTTGAAGATGAAGATGAAGTGAGCTCTCAAGGTTAACTTCAAGACATCAACGAAATGAAGTGCAAGTTCAAGATGAGCCATCTCGAAGAGATCCTTTGCTTGAGTCTTGTCATCCTTATGGTGATCATGGATATGTGAAGATGCGCCGAAGAAGAAGCTCTCCCATGGTGAATTATGGGGGAGCAATCCACAAGACTTCGTCAAGCAAGCACAATCAAGAAAGGCGTTCCATCTTGTTGAGGTCAAGATCGTCGTCATCGAGTTCAAGTGGAATGCGCAAGTATAAGGTTTGCTCTTGATAGGGTTTCTTTCTCACCGGTCTCATAGTGTAGTTGGAGACCGGTTTATAGTTTAGTTGCCGTACTATCAAGAGGGCTCTCGAGTGAGTAACTCGATCGTATCGTTCGGAGAGAGCTCAAACCTTTGCATCCTTGCATCATCTTTCTTGGTTGATTATTTGTACCTTATCCATGTGATGTTTTAGAGCTTGTGCTTATTCTCATGACAAGCTCTAGTTCATCGAAAGCGGATTTCGCATAGATCACTTGTTGCGTTTTCGAGTTTGGTTCATCATCTTTCTTGGTTTTATTTGGATCTTATCCATGTGATGTTTTAGAGCTTGTGCTTATTCTCATGACAAGCTCTAGTTCATTGAGAATGGTTTTTGCATGGGCAACTTGTTGCATTTTCAAGTTTGGAAGTTTTACCGGTATGTCTTTTTTAGATAGGTCAAACCTTTCATCATTTGTTTCTATCCTCCCTTGTTGTACTATGATGGTTTCCTGCATGATCTTGTAGAGCTTGTTCCTAGCTTCAAAACAAGCCCAAGATCATCAAAATCGGAGTCCGGATGCAAAAGTTATGCCCGTTTTAGTTTTGGTGATTCTGCAGTTTTCTGGGGGCGGATAATCCGGCCCGAAGGCCAAAACATGGACAATATCCGGCCAAATATCCGGCCCGAGCCGGGGCGATTTCGGGGGCGGATAATCCGGCCCGGGGGCGGATTTTCCGGCCTGGGAGGCCCCAAACGGTCATATTTCGTTGGGAGGGGTATATAAGACCCCCTTCTTCCTCCTTGGGCTGGTTGGTTCACTTTCTCTCTCTCCCCTCCATTGTTGTACTTCAAAGCTTGCCCTAGTTCTTGATTCCTCCCATGATTCTTGCATATTCTTGAGGGAAAGAGAGAGGAGATCTAGATCTACATCTTCACCAATCAAATCCCTCTCTTTGTGAGGGGAACCCACTAGATCTTAATCTTGGAGGATTTTGTGTTCTCCTCTTTGTTCTTCCTCTCTTATTCCCCCAATAGCTTTTGTAGCTTTGTTGGAATTTGAGAGAGAAGGATTTGAGCATCTTTGTGGTGTTCTTGCCATTGCATTTGGTGCATCGGTTTGAGTTCTCCACGGTGATTCGTGGTGGTGAAAGCAAGAAGGTTATTACTCTTGGGTTCTTGGAACCCTAGACGGATTCTAGACCTTTGTGGTGATTTGTTGGGAGCCTCCAATTAAGTTGTGGATGTGTGCCCCAACCTTTGTGTAAGGCCCGGTTTCCGCCTCGAAGGAAATCCCTTAGTGGAACCGTGACCTAGGCCTTTGTGGCGAGGGTCACCGGAGATTTAGGTGAGGCGCCTTCGTGGCGTTCGGTGTGTGGTGTGAGTACCGCATCTTGGGGTGAGGCCTTTGTGGCGTTGGTGTGCATCGAGCAACCACACCTCAAGGTGAGCCTCTTGTGGCGTTCGGGAGCACTAAGCAACCGCACCTCTCCACCGGAGATTAGCACTCGCAAGAGTGTGAACTCCGGGATAAATCATCGTCTCCCGCGTGCCTCGGTTATCTCTATACCCGAGCTCTTTACTTACGCACTTTATCTTGTGATAGCCATCGTGCTTGAAGTTATATATATCTTGCTATCACATACTTGCTTGTATTGCTTAGCATAAGTTGTTGGTGCACATAGGTGAACTCTTTCTTAGAATAAGTTGTTGGTGCACATAGGTGAACCATAGTATATAGGCTTTGGGCTTGACAAAGTAAACGCTAGTTTTATTCCGCATTTGTTAAGCCCATCTCGTAAAAGTTTTAAATCGCCTATTCACCCCCCTCTAGGCGACATCCGTGTCCTTTCAATTGGTATCGAGCAAGGTCTCTCATTCTTAGGCTTCACCGCCTTGAGAGTAAAGATGTCGGTTAGGGGATTAGATCACAATAACTTGTTTATATTTGATGGCACAAATTATGATCTATGGAAAATTTATGTGCTTAATATTTTGCGGGGTATTTCCCCGAACATGGAGCGATTTCTTGACATGGGTTTTTCTTCTCCTAAGGATCCCCAAAACTTATCTTATGAGGAGAAGAAAAACTCTTGTCTCGATGCTCTTGCTTCTCATGTGTTTTCCATTGTTGTGAGCAATGTAGTTACTTATTCAATCATGCCTTTTGGGAGCGCTCATGAATTATGGACAAAGCTTCAAGATAAATATGATGTGTCCAATATTATTGAGGATGATTGTATTGCTTCCACTTCCGGCCGTAATGAGTTCTCATCTTCATCCACTTCACCAAAGTGTGGTAAGACACAAGGTAATGATATGGTGAGTGGTGATGAAAATTGCAATGTTGATATTGAGCTTACCATTGATGATTCTTCATCTCTATCTCATTGCAATGCTTCATCTTCGGACTTAAACACATCTAGCACTAGAAATGATTTACATGCTTGTGTTGATAGTCCTTGCATATCATGTGTAAGTTGCTTGAATAAATCTCATGATGATATGCTTGATTTGTCTTGTGGCCATGATAAAAATGCTTCTATTTCCTCTAGTTGTTGTGTGGCTAACAATGTAGAGGAAACCAAAGATTCTATTGGTCCGAGACAAGATCTTGAAAGGAGCCTCAAGTAACTCCTCATCTTTATCTCACGGTCCTCATATATGCCTTATGGCCAAGGGTTCCACGGTACCTCCTACCATGGAACCTAATATTTCTCGTGGTGATAAGGATGAGGATGAATATGAAGAAGAGGATTGGGTTGTCTCTCTACGCGATAAAGGTGAGAGTGTATTCAAGGTTCTTTACAAAGATAAAATTGCTAGCTCTCACTTCTTTGAAATCTTGACTACCGCTATTGAGAGCCAAAAACTTATTTGGATGCATGAGAACACCATTGATAAAAAGGGTGCTCTTGAACGAGAGTATGCCAATGATGTAGCATCCCTAAAGAATGATCTTGAAGAAGAACAAGAGACCGTAGCCTCTCTTGAAGAGCAACTTGAAATCCTTGAAGTGTCTCAAAATGAAATAGTTTCTAAACTCACTAAGGAAAGAGACCATGCTAAAGCTCAAGTAAAAATGCTTAAAAAGGAAAATTCCAAAGTTGGTGTTGGTCATGATAAACTTGTTAAGGATCTAGATGATCTAGACAAGGCCCACAAGGCCTTGGAGAGCGAACACTCTATCCTCACCAAGTCACATGAGCAACTCCAAGCTTCTTATTTAAAAGAGCATGATATGTTACCCACTCTTCTTAATATGTCTTGTGATGATGCTTGTGCTACTAACTCTACTTCTTGTGAAGCATCTATCTTGAAGGAGAATGTTGAGCTAAGGGCTCAACTTGAATTGCTAACTTGCAATTATGGGAAATTGGAAGAAAATCATGGAAAGCTTTCTCGCTCCCATGAGGATCTTCTAGCCTCTCATGATAGGCTAAAGTTAGCTCATGAGGCTATCATATCTAAGGCAACACCTTGTGAGCTCTCATGTGGATACTAGCACTACTACTCAAAATGCTATATTGCCATGTGCTAGTCCTAGTAATTCATCCACTCATAATATTGCTAAATCTTGTGATGAATTATCTTCCTTGCCTTGTTGCTCTAACAATGAAGATTCTACTTCCTCTAGTACTTGTGTTGTTACTAACCATGTAGAGGAAATCAAAGAGCTCAAGGCACAAGTCACTTCTTTGAAGAATGACTTGGTAAAGGGTCATGAAGGGAAATGCAAACTTGACACGATGTTGAGTATGCAACAATCCCCCAATGATAAGAGTGGACTTGGATTCAAATCCAACAACAAGAACAAGTCCAAGAACAACAACAAGAAGAAGGGCCAAGTACAAGTCAAAGACCCGGCCAAGATTGTTTGCTTCAAGTGCAATATTGAATGGCACCATGTTAGATCTTGCCCTTTGAAGAAGAAGCAAAAAGGGAAGCGGCCTCAAGCTCAAACTCATATTCAACCTCAAGTTGAAGAAGTACCACTTCCCAAGAAGAAACAAGCCAATGCTCCCATTGTGGAGAAACCTAGTGAGAAGAAGGAGAAGAAAAGAACTTGCTACATATGCCGTGAGAAGGGCCACATCTCCTCCTTGTGCACTATTGGTACCTCATCCAACTCTATCACCATTGATGATGTTTATTCTCTTCGTAAGGATGAGGGTGGCAATGTGTTTGCCAAATATGTTGGTGCTCAAAGTGGTGTCAAGAAAAGAACCATTTGGGTTGCCAAGCCTATTGTGACTAACATCTTAGGACCCAACTTAGTTGGGGACCAACAATCCAAAATTTGATCAATAGGTGCTTGTTGGAGGGCATTGGAGACTTGGCTACATCATGAAGAATTAAGGGATCTTCATCATTTATATTATCTCAAGCCAAGTCTTTTGGTTATCTTGCTTCTATCATGTATTCAATGTTCCTCCTTGCGGTAACATGTTCTCAACTCACTTATATTGAAAGTTACTCGCCCCTTTGCATGTGTTAGTTTTGTTCCTAACATGTGGTTGTATATGTTGTGCATCCTACTTGTTTTTCTTGAGAAATCAAGTCTATGAATGTTAGGTTGCACACCATGTATTTGTGCTTGTGTTGGAGCCTCTTTGCATCTTGTTGTATCTTATATGGCTCTTATGAGAGATTAATGGACTATAACATTTTGGGGGAGTGATATGCCTTTAGGAATTTCACAATCCTAACAATGTGTGTACACGAGGAATATCACTTAGAATTGATATTGCAAGATTATCTAGTCTCTATGTGGTATGTCATCTTCATGAGAAATTCAAATTCTAATGTCCATTAATATCTCTAGTTGGATCTTATTTGCCTCTTGTGAAAATAAATTCCTTATCACATTATGGGGGAGTAATAAGCTTTGTGCATATTACAAACCTAGGAAATGTGAACATTTGAGGTTGGGTCACATAGAATTGATATTGTAAATTATCTCTCATATGTGACATGTTTTCTCAAACAAGTTCCAATTTGCTTAAGTGGCTTCATTGCTAATATCTTTGTGGATCTTATTTGTGAAAGTTTTTCTTGGCATGGTTTGTCACAACGTGTCCCTCAATACACTTTTGGGAAACCATGTGCTTCAAGTCATTCTATTAATTGCTTTGCATGTTGGCATGAATGCTATTAATTGCTTTGCATGTTGGTATGACTAATTGAAGCTATCAAGAAACTCTCTTTGCATGATGGTTAACTCTTATCTTTTTTCATATGCTTGATTTAGTGTAAATATGATCTTACGTATACTTACAAACTACCACCGGGAAATATTTCCTAATACCTCTTGTCCTAGGACAATTGGAAATCTTTTATGAGGTAGAGATTCATTGATCATATTTACATTGTCTCTTGTGTTTAAATTGTCTTATTAATTGCCATGAATTTGTTGTGCTTTAACTCCCTTGTGTCTTCCTTGCATCTTATGGATCTAATTTGTCTATTCAAACTTTCTTAGCATTTTTAGTAGATATAGGTAGCGTGATGACCCTAGTTTTGTGCATTTTGTATTCATATGCAAAATCCTAGATAATGCACTAATCTTGGGGGAGCTCTCCTATATTTGTTAGAATGCTTAACATCTCTTGATCATTATCAAGAATTTGGTTTTGGGAGACATAAATTTTCTTTTTGGTACTTTGTGCCATCATAAAAAAGGTGTTGAGGGTTTGGTTTATTGGTTGGAACCTTGCTCTCTTGGGAGTTGGTTATCTCATTCCTTTGTGTTTAGGTTTAATTAGCTTCTTATAATGAGATAATTCTTTGGAGTCAATCTTGTGTTGATTTGATTCTTTGATATTATTTGGACAACCATTGTCTCTTGATTTATTTGGTGTCTTGTCCAAATTATATCTTTATTTGGTTCTTGAAAGTATTGTGCATGCATCTTTAATATATGTCTATCTTATGGCATGTGTTACTTTCTTTGATCCAATATATAGGGTAAACTCCATCAAATCCTAATTTGGCTAAGATGTGCATGAAATTCAATTTCATATCTATATGCACATAGTATTGTGGAGTTTGTCCTATATGTTGTAGTGTGTCTAACTACTTAGGACCCAATTAGTTTGGGGACCATTTTGTACTTACCTTTGTGTTAGGTACAATGGATATGCATTGGATGCTTGTCTAACTCTTGGGAAGAAGTGGTGACTCAATGGTAACTTTAGGCAAGCTAGGATGGACAATGAACACATATCTACTACATCCACACCAATGCTATCTCGGTAACAAGTATCTTCTCATGCATATTTTTCTAGCATCCAACCATGTGGTTGCATCTTGGCATGAATCTCTTGATTTGCAAATATTATGCTTCTTTCAAAGATTTTAATGAAACCTCTTTATTACAAATGTGAGTAAATTGAGATGATCACATATGTTGGGAAGTATATAAAATCATGCTCATGATTCATCCATCCCGACTATGCCTATCTAGCAATTTTATTGCATATCAATTCCTCAAGGCTCTCACGTGTGTAATATAGATGAAAGTGCAAATTTAGTTATTTCTTTTGGTATCCTCGTTTGTGATACTTGTTGCCTTTCTAAATGCATCCCAACTATTTTCTATCCCTTGTTGATATTTGTGATGTATTTTAGATGTTTGTGGTTGAAGTTCATGAATGTAAAATAAGACAAAATTGAGCCTTTGGCCATGCTATTAAGCAAAAATTCTTATTGTTATATTGCATGACTTCATTTTGGGATATCATACTATATTTCTTGAGTATCCATTTTGTGTGTGCATGTTTCTTTGTGGATAAATATCTTTGTGATATTGCTCATTTAGAGAAACTTATACACATAAGAGATGATACATCTCCATTTGATATCTTATTTATTTGTTGCATGTTGATTGGTCATGCTAAGCAATATAATTCATTGAAGACTATGATGATGCTTTTTGCTCATCCTTGTAATAGTCTTATAATATGCTTTATCATGCCTTTCACATATCCTCTTGGTTGAGCCTTTTATTATGGTGCCTCCTACTTGTTGCTCAACCATTTGTTTGTTGCAAGTGTTAAGCTTAATTTTCTATCTATGATCTATTGCAAATGTTTGTGTTTTAATTGGTAATGAGGGAGTAAGGATTCCATGTTATGCATATTGTATTCAAATGCAACATTTTAATTTATGCATGTACCTTGGGGAGCTTCCTCATTCTATTTAAGGCACTATTTTGTGGTGATCATTAGAGTTTGATTCACTTGGTATCTTTTGTTTTGAATGATATTATGGGAGTGATGATTCCATGTTTGTGCACTTTATTCTCCAATGCAATTTGTCTAGTTTTGTGCACAAACCTTGGGGAGCTTCCTCATATTATTTAGAGCAATCTTCTTGATCTTATCATAATATCTATCTTTCTTTTGGTATCTTCTTTGTGGTTCATTTGGTTGCTTGCTTCATTTGTTGAAGCTTCTTGACTTTGTTATCTTTTTGCAATCTTTGATCCTATCTATGGTGTGATTCCTTCCGAATATTCGTTATTGGATATGTGCATTTGATTCCACTCAAATTATGAGAAATGCACACGCTATGGAGGAACTCTCACTATATTGGCCTTCTAAATTTTTCACCCATTTCGGCAATTGGTGCCAATGGGGGAGAAGTTTGGAGGGTTTAAGGGAATTTGGTTATGTCTTTGCTTTGTGCTTAAGCATGTGCCTTTATTGCATTGCATTTTGTTGCTTTGCATAGTTGAATATTTAGAGGAAACTCCACTAGGCTTTGAATGCCAATATATGCAATGAAAGTCAAGATCATTCACACATGCATATATTATGGGGGAGTTTGCTCTATATATTCAACTTGTTTGTTACTTAAATTCCTTATATAAACCCTCTCAAAGAGATTGTCATCAATTACCAAAATGGGGGAGATTGAAAGTGCATGGAGCCCCCATGTGTGGTTTTGGTAATTAATGACAATCCCTATGGACTAATGTTTGCATTGAGTTATATTTGTAGGTGTTGTCCATAGGCAATGCTTGAACCATATGTTGGCTTCAAGGTTGCAATAAGAAGAAATTGATGAAGGATATCAAGTGTCAAGTATGTCTTGAAGATGAAGATGAAGTGAGCTCTCAAGGTTAACTTCAAGACATCAACGAAATGAAGTGCAAGTTCAAGATGAGCCATCTCGAAGAGATCCTTTGCTTGAGTCTTGTCATCCTTATGGTGATCATGGATATGTGAAGATGCGCCGAAGAAGAAGCTCTCCCATGGTGAATTATGGGGGAGCAATCCACAAGACTTCGTCAAGCAAGCACAATCAAGAAAGGCGTTCCATCTTGTTGAGGTCAAGATCGTCGTCATCGAGTTCAAGTGGAATGCGCAAGTATAAGGTTTGCTCTTGATAGGGTTTCTTTCTCACCGGTCTCATAGTGTAGTTGGAGACCGGTTTATAGTTTAGTTGCCGTACTATCAAGAGGGCTCTCGAGTGAGTAACTCGATCGTATCGTTCGGAGAGAGCTCAAACCTTTGCATCCTTGCATCATCTTTCTTGGTTGATTATTTGTACCTTATCCATGTGATGTTTTAGAGCTTGTGCTTATTCTCATGACAAGCTCTAGTTCATCGAAACGGATTTCGCATAGATCACTTGTTGCGTTTTCGAGTTTGGTTCATCATCTTTCTTGGTTTTATTTGGATCTTATCCATGTGATGTTTTAGAGCTTGTGCTTATTCTCATGACAAGCTCTAGTTCATTGAGAATGGTTTTTGCATGGGCAACTTGTTGCATTTTCAAGTTTGGAAGTTTTACCGGTATGTCTTTTTTAGATAGGTCAAACCTTTCATCATTTGTTTCTATACTCCCTTGTTGTACTATGATGGTTTCCTGCATGATCTTGTAGAGCTTGTTCCTAGCTTCAAAACAAGCCCAAGATCATCAAAATCGGAGTCCGGATGCAAAAGTTATGCCCGTTTTAGTTTTGGTGATTCTGCAGTTTTCTGGGGGGCGGATAATCCGGCCCGAAGGCCAAAACATGGACAATATCCGGCCAAATATCCGGCCCGAGCCAGGGGCGATTTCGGGGGGCGGATAATCCGGCCCGGGGCGGATTTTCCGGCCTGGGAGGCCCCAAACGGTCATATTTCGTTGGGAGGGGGTATATAAGACCCCCTTCTTCCTCCTTGGGCTGGTTGGTTCACTTTCTCTCTCTCCCCTCCATTGTTGTACTTCAAAGCTTGCCCTAGTTCTTGATTCCTCCCATGATTCTTGCATATTCTTGAGGGAAAAGAGAGAGGAGATCTAGATCTACATCTTCACCAATCAAATCCCTCTCTTTGTGAGGGGAACCCACTAGATCTTAATCTTGGAGGATTTTGTGTTCTCCTCTTTGTTCTTCCTCTCTTATTCCCCCAATAGCTTTTGTAGCTTTGTTGGAATTTGAGAGAGAAGGATTTGAGCATCTTTGTGGTGTTCTTGCCATTGCATTTGGTGCATCGGTTTGAGTTCTCCACGGTGATTCGTGGTGGTGAAAGCAAGAAGGTTATTACTCTTGGGTTCTTGGAACCCTAGACGGATTCTAGACCTTTGTGGTGATTTGTTGGGAGCCTCCAATTAAGTTGTGGATGTGTGCCCCAACCTTTGTGTAAGGCCCGGTTTCCGCCTCGAAGGAAATCCCTTAGTGGAACCGTGACCTAGGCCTTTGTGGCGAGGGTCACCGGAGATTTAGGTGAGGCGCCTTCGTGGCGTTCGGTGTGTGGTGTGAGTACCGCATCTTGGGGTGAGGCCTTTGTGGCGTTGGTGTGCATCGAGCAACCACACCTCAAGGTGAGCCTCTTGTGGCGTTCGGGAGCACTAAGCAACCGCACCTCTCCACCGGAGATTAGCACTCGCAAGAGTGTGAACTCCGGGATAAATCATCGTCTCCCGCGTGCCTCGGTTATCTCTATACCCGAGCTCTTTACTTACGCACTTTACCTTGTGATAGCCATCGTGCTTGAAGTTATATATATCTTGCTATCACATACTTCCTTGTATTGCTTAGCATAAGTTGTTGGTGCACATAGGTGAACTCTTTCTTAGAATAAGTTGTTGGTGCACATAGGTGAACCATAGTATATAGGCTTTGGGCTTGACAAAGTAAACGCTAGTTTTATTCCGCATTTGTTAAGCCCATCTCGTAAAAGTTTTAAATCGCCTATTCACCCCCCCCTCTAGGCGACATCCGTGTCCTTTCAGCACTGCTCAACTTAAACAGATCAAATAGCTGATATTCTAGCTTCTTCTTCTCTTCCTTCAGCAACAAAGTTTCTTCCTCCATCAGCTTCATCTTTCTGTCATCAGCAATCTTGCCCTCTTTCAGCTTAGCCACTTCATCATGGGCTTTCATCAGCTCATTTTCAATTTTAGTCTTATTCTCCCTCAACTTTTCCTCATCACTACCATTCATTATCTTGTCATAGTTTGCTTGCATAACCTGCCTCTGAGTATCATTCATAAACTTGGAAACATCAGCCATCAGGCTGGAATACTTCTTCTCCACCTTTATCCTCTCTTCATTCAAATCTTTCACAATCTTGCCATTCTCAATCTTCTCATCCAGAAGTGCATTATGCATGTCATGGTACATTCCCCACGGCTTCGAGCAATGTGTTCTTCATTGGCTGTGGCCACTCATCATCAAGCCAAGAGTGGAAGCCACAATTCTCAATGTACTCGCATCTTAAAATTATTTATTTCATCAGTACTATATAGCGGACATGGAATTATTCACACAAATGGACTTATTCGTAGTTAATGCTTGTTATTTCAATTATTCATAGGCACTGGAGTGCATTTATTCATAGAAATGCAACTATTTATTTCTTTACTACTACATAGCATACATGCAATTATTCACACAAATGGACAATTAGTACTGCAATTACTCTGGGTCATTGTATCGATCAACTCATTGCCAAATTAGAAACAGAGCTACTGCTACAGAGCTACTGCTAGAGAGTTTGAAGTGTGAGCAACATATCTCTTCCATAGAACACATGTAGAAGCGACGGCCGCTGTTCGTTCCTTCAAAAGCGACATGCTTCACCGGCTCCTTCTGGTGGAGGCGGCACACCTCCGGGCAACCTGCCGCCAAACCCGTGAAGGTTGGTTCGTCCCAGCCTGTCCGGGCAGTAGTCCATAGGTGCGAAGTCCTAATTACAAACAAAACCTTCTCAATTCCACCAAATCGACCGGAAAAGGAGAGGAAATTGACAAAAATCAAAATTCCCAAATCTGCCCAAACCCTAACCCTAGATGCAGAGGAAAGAGCTACTTACCCCTGGCCAGGAAAGAGCCGTGCTCGACGACTCGCCATCGTTCCAACTGGGCATTGACGGCCGGCGGGCAAAAAATGCGGCGGCGGCGGCAAGAATTGCGGAGGCGGCGGCGGGAGCAGAGTGATTGGAGAGGAGACTGAGGGAGAGTGACGGGAGGGAGAGTGACGGGAGGGAGAGGTCGTAACGTTTCTTTTACACATCCGCGCGCGGAGGGGCCCACGTCCGACCGGCGACGGACGTTTTCTCCTTCCGTCAAACTTTAGACACGTCAGCACAGTGGGTCGGGTCAGATGGTCAGATTCAGTGTCAATTTGCTGCAAACTCGTCATTTGGGTGTTCGGCAAAAAACCAACTCAAATGTGGTGGTTTTTTGTCCCGGAAACCAAAAGTGGTGGTCTTTGGTAAATTTGGCCACCAATGTGGTGGTTTTATGTTATTCACTCCTTCGTATCGGATTACGATAGGGAGTATTTACCAATTATTAATATGCATTGAAAAACCTAAACCTAAACGTATGCTCTTTTGAGGACGAAGGACCGTTCAAAAATACATGTCGTAGATTTATCTAAATACGGATGTATCTACACGTGTTTTACTGTCGCATACATCTATATTTAGACAAATCTGTTGCATCTATTGCTCGCGACGGGAGCGGGCTCGTTCCTCCGTTTAGGTCTAGTTTTTAGGGTTAGGGATTTGTGTGCTCTCATGCACCATTGGGGCGATGGGAGCGGCGACGGAGCAAAAAAATCTTCCTCAACTCTACTCCAACGCCGGCGCACGCCGGCGTCTCGAAGTTGATGGCATCATGTGCTTGTGGATACTTTAGATCGACGGCTTGGTCTTCTCGTCTTTCTTTAGATTTGGGGACATATGTTTCTTGATGTGTCTTGGCGTTCGTAGCTTTCCACGTCGACGTTGGGGCTGGGACGAGGTGGATGCTCTGGAGCGAGAATGTTGGTTCGAAGGTGGTGGATTCATCCCTTTTTTCTCGACCTTTTCAATGAGATGATGTGGATCTTGGTCCAAGATATCTCGAGGATGTCCCCGGTCGACGTGCCATGTCGATATGTGCCTCGCTACTCGCACATCGATTCAGAAAGTCTTGTTGGCGATAATGCTTTTTTTTTGATCTGGCAATGGTAAAGGCTCGACATCTCTTGCAACGCATGTCTAGGAGGCATTGAATTTTGGTGGCTGCCGCTAGCTTCGGCTAGCGTAGGAAATCCTAGTGACAGTTTTCTGCAAAGTTTTTAGGACACATGTTTTCTTCTGGTATGTTATTTTTCACGCTTGTTTACTCATGTAACTTGGATTTTTATTAATAAAATATGTGGTTGCTTAATAAGAAAAAAGATAACCTTCATAGGTTCGGAACATGATCGTCCCAGTGGCGGAGCTATGAAGAAAATTATGTGCGGGCCAGCTAGAAAAAAGCATAGAAAATTTGTTTTCAAACATACCACTTTACTAAGCATAAGTGCATTGATTATTGATTATAGATCCGATACGTACATATATACTATTAGTGCAAATAAAACAAGCTACCAAAAGATGCTACCTAAGGAGCTAGACCAGAGATGTTCAGGCATACATACTTATACTACAAGTCAGCTTTCCGATCTTTTTGCCACTAAAATCTGCAATGATTTCTTCGTAGCTGTATATCTTCAAAATTTCACCCTCTATGTTGACTAACAGATTGTTGGCAAGATAATCATCCTCCATTTTATTGCGCAGCCTCGTTTTAATGATTACAGTGGTTACAGGCTTGACCTCTGGGCCATTTTGATCAGAGCAAAATCACTGGTTAGAGAATACAGAGAACAACATTTTGGCCATTTGGGGAAACTTAGAGCAATATGCTTGTTGTATTACCAGGGGGCCAAAGGCCACAATATATAGTACTCCCTCCGTCCCAAAATATAAGGTCTAAATACTGGTCAAAAGTCAAACTTTACTAACTTTGACCAAATAATTAGAAAAATATATTTACATCTACAATATCAAATAGACATATTAAGAAAATATATTTTATGGTGAATCTATTGATGTTGATTCAGTGCTGTAAATGTTTATATTTTTTGTATAAACTTGGTCAAATTTAAAAAACGTTGACTTTTGACTAATCCTTAGACGCCTTATATTTTGGGACGGAGGGAGTACATGTACAGGTGCACATATGCAGAAAGCCCCCTAACATAGGGAGAAACTACAATATACAGATATATACATCTAACACCCCCCCTCAAACTCATGGTGGATCCACAACACGAGTTTGGAGAGTAAGAAATCATGCTGCGCTCGAGTCTGTGCCTTCGTAAAGAAATCCGCCAACTATCTGAAGGCACATAATGAACCGCAACAACATCATCCTGTACCTAAGCATGTGTGTAAAAAGCATCAACACCAATATGCTTGGTTAGCTCATGCTTGACCGGATCACGTGCAATACTGATAGCACATGTACTGTCAGACAAAAGTGGAGTGGGTGTCGTAACGAGACCCCAAAATCTGCAAGCAACCACCGTAACCAAGTCACCTCAGCAATCAACAAAGCCATAGCCCGCAACTCAGCCTCAACACTCGAACGGGAAACTGCGACCTGTTTCTTCGTCTTCCAAGCAACAAGCGAACCACCAAGAAACACACAATAAGCAGAAAGCAAACGACGATCCGTAGGATCACTCGCCCACGTAGCATCCGAATAGCACTGGAGCTGGAGAGAGCTGGAACGGGGAAAGAAAAGGCGACGAGTGATCGTGCCACGAAGGTAACGAAGGACAAGGAGGAGATGACTATAGTGAACAGTGGTAGGATCTGAGACAAACTGACTCAGAATATGAACAGGATAAGAAATATCAGCACGAGTGACAGCAAGATAAACAAGACTCCCAACAAGATGGCGATAACGGGTGTGATCAGGAAGAGGATCACCATCAGTAGGACGAAGCTTAACATTAAGCTCCATAGGAGTATCAACCGTGCGCTCATCCCCAAGAGCAGCATGAGCAAGAAGATCCTGAATGTACTTTTCCTGAGAGATAGAAAAACCATCAGAAGTGGAGGAAACCTCAATGCCAAGAAAATAGCGAAGAGGACCAAGATCAGTCATAAGAAACTGATCACGAAGACGAGCCTTGACGAAGGCAATATACTCAGGATCATCACCAGTAATGATCATGTCATCAACATAGAGAAGAAGAAGAGTACGTCCACGAGGAGAAGTGTGAACAAAAAGTGCTGGATCATGAAGACTAGGAGAGAAACCAGCAGCAGTCACTACAGAGGCGAAGCGCTCAAACCAGGCACGACGGGCCTGTTTGAGACCATAGAGAGAACGTCGAAGACGACAAACCATCCCATCGGGAACAGAATACCTAGGAGGAGGCTGCATGTAAACCTCCTCACTCAACTCGCCATTAAGAAAAGCATTCTGAACATCAAGCTAGGAGACAGACCAGCGGCAAACAGAAGCAACAGCAAGAAGGGTACGCACAGTAGTCATATGAGCCACATGGGAAAAAGTCTCATCATAGTCACGGCCGTGCTCCTGCTGAAAACCATGAGCCACAAGACGCGCTTTATAGCGCTCAAGAGATCCATTAGAGCAAGTCTTAATTTTATAGACCCACTTACACGTGATGGGACGAACACCAGAAGGGGGAGAAACAAGATCCCAAGTGCCAGTGCGCTCAAGCGCAGCGATCTCCTCAGCCATGGCAAGCTGCCATTCAGGATGACGCTCGGCATCCCGATAAGAAGTCGGCTCGGAAACGACGGAGAGACCATACTGACTAGGAGAGTAACTAACCGGAGCACGACGGCGACGAACGGGCCATGAAGGGGAAGCTCATCTCGCAGAAGACAAGTCATCGGAAGAAGAGGAAGAAGGGACAGCATCGGAAGGAGCCGAAGCCGGAGAACGGGGAGTACTAGGTGGACTAGACGAACGAGAGGATGGCGCCGAAGGGGCGCATCGAAGTAGGAGGGAGGGGAGGAGGGACAGCAGGGGGTGCATCCGGAAAAAGAAGAAAAGAGATATCATCCACCGGGTAAGTACCCAAGGTGCGGCGAGGATAGAAGGGACGCGTCTCATCAAACGTGACGTCACGAGAGATGCGCATCCGACGACCAACGGGGTCCGAACAGCGATAGCCCTTATGCTCATCACTGTATCCGAGAAAAACACACTCAACAGACTGAGCGGTCAGTTTGGTGCGTTCGCGAGGAGGCAGAAGGACATAGCAGACGCAACCAAATGAACGGAGGGTCGAGTAGTCTGGAGAAACACCAGAGAGATGCTCAAGAGGAATGCCACCCTGTAGAGCAGCGGAAGGCTGAATGTTAATGAGGTGGGCCGACATAGTGACAGCCTCAGCCCAGAAATGTGGCGGAAGAGAAGAAGCAATCATTATAGCACGGGTGGTCTCAAGAAGATGACGATGCTTACGCTCGGCGACGCCATTTTGAGCATGCGAGCCGGGACAAGAAAACTGATCGAGGGTGTCCTCCTCAGCAAGGACACCACGAAGGTGCTGGGAGATATACTCACCAGCAGAATCAGCACGGAACACACGAATGGGTGAGGAATACTGAGTGCGGACCATGGCCGCAAAACGCTGATAAATAGAGAGCACCTCACTGCGAGAGCGCATGAAAAACACCCAGGTGTACCGTGAAAAATCATCAATGAATAAGATATAGTATCGATGGCCCCCTTTCGAAGCGAAGGGAGCCGGACCCCAAACATCTGAATGGACTAAATCGAACGGTCGCTGAGAGACAGACACACTAGTAGGATAGGGAAGCTGAGTCTGTTTGCCTAACCTACAACCCTGATAGTGTAACGACCCATCTCCAGAGACAGACCCCAGAAGGCCACGATGAACCAAAGACGACAGGCGAGAGTCACAAAGGTGACCAAGACGATGATGCCACTCGCTGAAAAGAGCCGGTAACGAGAGGCAACAACCGGAGGAGAACCGGCGAGATGGAGTGGCAGCGGAAGGAACACGAAGCCGATCCTAACTCCCAAAGCCCGGAGACTTACGGCTACGAGGGCCAGCTCCAACCGGGGCTCGTGTGCGACGATCCTGAACAGCACAAGACTCAGCGTCAAGAATGACGCGACAACCAGAATCGGTGAGCTGGCTAGCAGAGAAAAGGTTCATCTGAAGGCGAGGAACATGAGAAACATCAGGGACAGAGAAAGGGGGAGTAGAAAGGGTGCCTCTACTAGAAACATGAATAGAGGTACCATCAGCCGTGACCACACGGACTGGAGAAAGAAGAGACCGAAGAGCAGACAGAATAGAAGACTCATAGGTCATATGAAAGGAAGCTCCAGAATCCAGATACCACGGGGACGTACCTGACTGTGTAGAAAGTGGTGGTCGCGCAGTGCCAGAAGAGCCGGTCCACGGAACTAGCAGCGCCCGGCGAGGAAGAGTCCGTAGTAGCGAGCAGACCACGAAGACCCCTGAGAATGTCCTGATCAGAGAGTGCAACTGCAGAAGATCCTGAAGAGCCAGCCTGCTGACGATCCTGGAACTGCTGACGTAAACTAGGATCCCGCGTCCAGCAGGTGGAGGAAGTGTGGCCAACCTTGCCATAGTAGGTGCAATGAGGACGAGGGCGGAGACTCGGACCACGAGGCTGCTGACGTAAACTGGAATCCCAAGCATCAAGCAGGCAGTGAAACTGCGCTATCTCATGCGCAGAGAAGGGCGCGACTGGAGAGGTCGACGTACAATCAGGTGCCGACGAGGAGCTATCACCCACACGCACAGAGGCCACCAAAGGGGGCGAAGGAGAGCAACACGCCGATGAAGAAAGAGTCAGCAAAGCGCGGTCATAACCACGTGAAGGGGCCGCGAAAGTCGATGTAGAGCGGCAGGCCGACGTAGACGGAGTCGACGAAGCGCGGCCATAACTGCGGGAAGATACCGCAAAAGTCGATGTAGAGCGGCGGGCCGACATAGACGAAGTCGGCGAAGCACGGGGCAAAGCCGCATGAAGAGGCCGCAAAAGTCGATGTAGAGCGACAGGCCGAGGGAGATGATACGTCCATTTTGCATCATTATTTTATATCATAATTTGCTGTTATTCATTGATATATTTCATATTTGGAGATGATAGTTATGTTATTTCATCTATTTTGCATGTTTCATGATTATTTGGGGATCGCGCACCGGAGCCAGGATTCTGCTGGAAAAAGCACCGTCGAATGCAATATTTCGGAAGATCAACGGTTGACGGAAATTATATGAAAAATCCTATTTTTCCGGATAACGAAAGGAGCCGGAAGGGGAGCCGAGGGGACCCGAGGTGGGCCCACCTCATAGGCCGGCGCTGCCCAAGGCCCGGCCGCGCCGCCTCGTGAGGAGGGGGCCCACAGCCCCCTCTCGCCTCCTTTTCTTCGCGTATGTCTTCGTCCCGAAAACCTAAGCCCCAGAGGAGAGTCGCGAAGAGTCACGGCCGCCTCGCAGGGCGGAGAACACCAGAGAGAAAAGAGCTCTCCGGCAGGCTGAAATCTGCCGGGGAAATTCCCTCCCAGAGGGGGAAATCGACGCCATCGTCACCGTCATCGAGCTGGACATCATCACCATCATCATCACCATCATCATCACCATCATCACCGCCATCTCCACCGCTGCACCTTGATGTCTACGGGTGCTTCTATTCTTGTAGACAGTGTTGGGCCTCCAAGAGCAGAGGTTTGTAGAACAGCAGCAAGTTTTCCTTAAGTGGATCACCCAAGGTTTATCGAACTCAGGGAGGAAGAGGTCAAAGATATCCCTCTCATGCAACCCTGCAACCACAAAGCAAGAAGTCTCTTGTGTCCCCAACACACCTAATAGGTGCACTAGTTCGGCGAAGAGATAGTGAAACACAGGTGGTATGAATAAATATAAGCAGTAGCAACGGCACCAGAAAAGTGCTTTGCCCAGGACTGGCGTGTGGTTGATGGTATTAATATTGCAGGAAGTACAGATGCAGTAAAACAGTAAACAAGCAGCGATAGCAGTATTTAGGAACAAGGCCTAGGGATCATACTTTCACTAGTGGACACTCTCAACTTTGATCACATAACGAGTATAAATAGATAGATACTAGACTCTACACTCTCTTGTTGGATGATGAACACCACTAAGCGTGTAGGATTACACGAACCCTCAATGCCGGAGTTAACAAGCTCCACAATATTCAATGTTCATATTTAAATAACCTTAGAGTGCATGACAGATCAACATAACCAAACCAAGTACTAACATAGCATGCACACTGTCACCTTCACACTACGAAAGGAGGCATAGATCACATCAATACCATCATAGCAATAGTTAACTTCATAATCTACAAGAGATCACAATCATAGCCTACGCCAAGTACTACACGATGCACACACTTCGTCACCATTACACCGTGCGGGAGGAATAAACTACTTTAATAACATCACTAGAGTAGCACACGAGATCAATTGTGATACAAAACACATTGCAATCATAAAGGGATATAAATAAGCACTTCACTATGCTCTTCATAACAGTGAATAAGTATTCTGTGAAATATAGCCTAAGAGACCCACACGGTGCACACACTGTCACCTTTACACACGTGGGACAAGGAGTCTCCGGAGATCACATAAGTAAAACCCACCTGACTAGCACAATGACATCTAGATTACAAGCATCATCATATGAATCTCAATCATGTAAGGCAGCTCATGAGATTATTGTATTGAAGCACATAGGAGAGAGATTAACCACATAGCTACCGGTACAGCCCCGAGACTCGATGGAGAACTACTCCCTCCTCATGGGAGACAGCAGCGTTGATGGAGATGGCGGTGGTGTCGATGGAGAAGCCTTCCGGGGGCACTTCCCCGTCCCGGCGGCGTGCCGGAACAGAGACTCCTGTCCCCCAGATCTTGGCTTCGCGATGGCGGCGGCTCTGGAAGGTTTCTCGTACCGTGGCTTTTCCGTATCGAGGTTTTAGGTCAGGGACCTTTATATAGGCGAAGAGGCGGCGTCAGAAGGTCAACGAGGCGACGACACACTAGGGGGGTGTCATTGCCTAATCGACGGTACCTCGGAGGAGGGATCCTCACGAGGGGGAGAAGAAGTAGGGGCCATAGGGCGGAGTGCACACGGGACGGTGGTACGCGAGTTACCCAGCTTCGGAACACCTGCACGATGACATGGCCTACTGCTGCTTGTCTGGAATTATCTGGGCGCTTTCGCGTTGTTACAATGA
>NC_061512.1:188435649-188549449 GCF_022539505.1 Lolium rigidum | reverse complement strand
AAACAAACCGGCTTGTCCTTTGTGCTAAAAGGATTGGGCCACTCGCTGCAATTATTTCTCTCGCATTTTATTTACTTGTACTTATTTCATCTCGTTACATCAAAACCCCACGAATACTTGTCTCGTGAGCATTTACGATGAAACCTTCATCGAAACTGCTTGTCAACACCTTCTGCTCCTCGTTGGGATCGACATTCTTACTTATCGAAGATACTACGATACACCCCCTATACTTGTGGGTCATCAAGGCACCATGGTCTCCAAGAACAAAGGCAAGGGGCTTTCGGAGGAAGAAGTGAAGGAGGTGCCATCAAGACAAGATCAGCAAGCCGGAGGGAGCAAGCAAATCTTGGTGGGATCCGTTGACACTCAACGTTCTTTTTCTCATAACTTGCAGGGACCTCTACCACCCGCTCTTAGCCTCGACTCCTTCCCCATGATGGAAGAAGTTCTACGGATTACTGATGAGTTTTGTGATCAATATCGGGCTCTAAGAAGAGAAGTGGAGATACTCCAGGAGGAGAATTGCCGTCTCCGAAGAATGATTGAATACCACTCGATTCGCGTCACAAGGTCGACATCGCCAACCTCGGATAACAATGAATCTCTTCGAATCTTAGTGCAGAATTGTCAAGCTGAGAAACTGAAGTTGAAGGAGTTTATTAAGAAGCGCGGGAAGAATTCATCACCACCATCGCCAAAGGAGTAATCCATCATCGGTATTGGCATCCCCTTGGTTTGTTCCAAGCTTGGGGGAGTGCCGCGGTATCACATTATCATTACCTTTTTACTTTTTACTATCAAGTAGTGTCATATCATGAGTAGGGAAGTTATCGTATGAGATGGGTTGCAGTATGGGAGTATCTCTCCTTTAGTTTGTCTATGTATCCCTTGGTGTGAGTTATCGTTATGGAATATTAATGAGAAGTCTTATCATTTACATATTGCACACCTTATTTTAGTTTGCAATTTCTACTATATGATTGATCTTGATTTTAGTATTGGTACCACTTTGGGAGCATTGAGTTAATCTATTTGGTTTTGGCAAACTTAGCAATGGTCAATAGTAACAACACTTTGAGTTTAAGAAGAATAGAGGAAATACATGTAGAAGATGCTATTATCTTTCTTATCAGTTCTTAGCTTAGTATTCTGAAGTTAAAACTGTTTGTGCTTACAAGTAAGATGCATGATTGTTTCTATCACATGTATATTTGTTTGTTTCCCTCAACTTTTATGCTTGCTAATTAACCTTGCTAGCCAAAGACCTGTACTGAGAGGGAATACTTCTCGTGCATCCAAACCTGAACCCAAACCTATGCCATATGTGTCCACCATACCTACCTACCGCATGGTATTGTCTCGCCATTCCAAGTAAATACTTCATGTGCTACCTTTAAACAATTCAAAACTTATTACTTCTTATTTGTGTCAATGTTTTATAGCTCATGAGGAAGTATGTGGTGTTTTATCTTTCAGTCTTGTTAGGCAGCCTCCACTAATGGACTAGTGGCTTCATCCACTTATCCTATAATTTTGCAATAAGAGCTGGCAACGGGGTTCCCAGCCCCAATTAATTAACTTTCATTAATAATTCTCTTCACATGTTTTGCCCTGATTCATCATTAAGCAACTTAATTTTGCAATAGACACTCCTCCATGGTATGAGATTGTTGGAAGGCACCCGAGGATTCGGTTAGCCATGGCTTGTGTAAGCAAAGGTTGGGGGAGTGTCATCCTTAAAAATAAACTAAAGTACATGTGTAAACAAAAGAGAAGAGGGATGATCTACCTTGTCCGGTAGAGATAACGTCCTTCATGGGAGCCGCTCTTTGGAGGTCTGTTTGGCAAGGGGGTTAGAGTACCCGCTACCGATCGTTGACAACAACAAACACCTCTCAAAACTTTACTTTTATTCTCTTTATATGATTTCAAAACTGAAAAAGCTCTATCACATGATTTAATCTCTGCTTCCCTCTGCGAAGGGCACTGTCTTTTACTTTATGTTGAGTCGGTAAACCTATTTCCCTCCATCTCAAGCAAGCATTTGAGTTGTTGTGATCAAACCATTATATTGTGATTTGCTTCATCATGTCTTTACTCTTTCTTGTTTAGTACAAGTTTTACTTGAACGAATATAGCTTTGAAAGTCATCAATGATTAATATGATTGAGTATGCAAGTTTACCATAAGCTTTAATATGAGAGCACTGCTCAATAGATGAATATAATTTGTTAAATGTTCTCTGACCAAGAACAAAAGTTTGCCATCACCAATTATGATTCCTTATGCACCTTTATTTGTGATTACCTTATACTTGTTTCAAGTTGAGTTATATGAGGAAGTTGTTTACTATAATGTCTTGTGTGAATGAATATGATGCTTCTTGTCCGTATTTTATTTATCGACTCTTCACTCCATAAACATGTGGACCTGTTTACGGAGTTCGGTTTCACTTGGGGACAAGCGAAGTCTAAGCTTGGGGGAGTTGATACGTCCAAATTGCATCACTATTTTATATCATAATTTGTCTGTTATTCATTGATATATTTCATATTGGGACACAATACTTATGTTATTTCATCTATTTTGCATGTTTCATGATTATTTGGAGATCGAGCACCGGAGCCGGGATTCTCGCTGGAAAAAGCACCGTCAGGATGCAATATTTCGGAAGATCAATTGTGGAAGGAAGTTTTACGAAACTCCTATTTTTCCGGATGACGGAGGAAGCCGGAAGGGGGAGCCGGTTGGACCCATGGTGGGCCCACACCATAGGGTGGCGCGGCCCATGGCCCGGCCGCGCCACCATGTGGTGTGGGGCCCCCTCGGCCTCTTTCGCCTCCTTTTCTTCGCGAAACCCTTCGTCCCGAAGACCTAAGCCACGAGAGGAATCCTCACGAAGGGTTACGGCCCGCCTCTGCGGGGCGGAGAACACCGAGAGAGAAAGAGCTCTCCGGCGGGCAGGAATCCGCCGGGAAATTCCCTCCCGGAGGGGGAAATCGACGCCATCGTCACCGCCATCGAGCTGGACATCATCTCCATCACCATCATCATCATCTCCACCATCATCACCGCCATCTCCTCCGCAGCACCTCGTCACCGCTGTAGCAATTTGGGTTTGATCTTGATTGTTTGATAGGGGAAACTCTCCCGGTACCGATTTCTACTTGTTGTTTATGCTATTGAGTGAAACCATTGAACCAAGGTCTATGTTCAGATTGTTATTCATCATCATATCACCTCTGATCATGTTCCATATGATGTCTCGTGAGTAGTTCGTTTAGTTCTTGAGGACATGGGTGAAGTCTAATTGTTAGTAGTGAACTATGGTTGAGTAATATTCAATGTTATGATATTTAAGTTGTGGTGTTATTCTTCTAGTGGTGTCGTGTGAACGTCGACTACACGACACTTCACCATTTATGGGCCTAGGGGAATGCATCTTGTACTCGTTTGCCAATCGCGGGGTTGCAGGAGTGACAGAAACCTAAACCCCCGTTGGTATATCGATGCAGGATGGATCGCAGGATCTCAGAGTTTAAGGCTGTGGTTAGATTTATCTTAATTACTTTCTTGTAGTTGCGGATGCTTGCAATGGGTATAATCACAAGTATGTATTAGTCCTAGGAAGGGCGGTACATTAGCACAGGTTCACCCACACAACACTTATCAAAACAATGAAGATTAATCAGCTCGTATGTAGCGAAAGCACTAGACTAAAATCCCGTGTGTCCTCGAGAACGTTTGGTCATTATAAGTAAACAAACCGGCTTGTCCTTTGTGCTAAAAAGGATTGGGCCACTCGCTGCAATTATTTCTCTCGCATTTTACTTATTTGTACTTTATTTATCTGCTACATCAAAACCCCCCGAATATTTGTCTATGAGCATTTACAGTGAAACCTTCATCGAAACTGCTTGTCAACACCTTCTGCTCCTCGTTGGGATCGACATTCTTACTTATCGAAGATACTACGATACACCCCTTATACTTGTGGGTCATCAACTGCATCTGAAGCTGCTCCTGGCTCATCGGCACAAGCTTGATTAAACCTGGCCTACTTGTTTTTAGTTGTAACCCAGATACATTCTAATCTTAACCTGTATTGAATTAAGCTGGCTTTGTTACCAGTATTTAACAATCTTTTGAATGCCATTTTTTGTGCGCTCCCGATGGGAGTTTTCCACCTTTTTATCGATGTTCCTTTGAGAATGTAAATTAAATATCTTGTTGCAGATTCCTTGGACTTCTTCTCGTGTCGAAAGTTCTCTGAATTCTTCTGCTGTTGACGAATCGGAGCTTGTAATACACTTGCGCTATCAAATTTCTCGGATGAACAAAGACATAACTGGTCTTCATACCATGACAGCTTTGGTAAAGAAAAAGAGCGAAATTGCTGCTGCAGTCGAGCAATACGCTTTAGATCGTCTTCGTGTGGCTACTGAGAGCTTGAACTGTAAGCAGTCACCCATTTCTTTTTTCTTTTCACCTGATTTTTTGTTGAATAACCTTGTACTGACTTGTTCTTTGTCTTCAAAAGTCGTTGCTTTCGATGAATCAGAAGAGAATAGGTGAATCCATGAGAAGATTGCAGCGATGACCCGATATTACTCACCCGAAGTGTGAGCTATGGTCTAATCAATCGAAGGTGGTAACTGTGGCGAAATTCGAGTATCGAGCTGAGAAGGTTCACTATTATTTTGACAAGTACCATGCTCATCTCTCCATGGTATGGAAGACTATGTTTCCATTGGATCCAGCACCCGAAACTTTATCTGCTTAATTCAATCGATTCAAGACTCCAACTAGAATTCGCTCTTTGGTGCGCAAAGAACTTTTTGCTGGAGCCGAGCTTGCACTTGCTTCAGTTTTAGCATGCCACCAGACCATAGATTTGGAATCCATAGCGAATTAGTTAACAGTATAATGGAACCATCAAGGCCTCTCCACAGCGATTTCAGCTTGTGAGCGGTCCGATTGAATGATCCGACGAACGAAAACTTTTTTAATGATCGTGAACAGCCACTGCGTTCCCGAACAAGCATTGATCCCGTTAAAAAGGCATTTTCTTGTTCTATCGGCCCATTCTCGTTCTAGGGCTGCTACTCTCAAAATTGAGCAAGGCCACACCATATAACTTGGGCCTGAAATAGTTTAAGGGCCCATGTACTTTAGGCTTGAGAATTGAGATGTACTCACGTACTGGTCTAGGAAAAAAAGGGTCCATCTTCTTCCTTCCCGTTCGCATGCGCCGCCATTGTTCCTCCGCATGCGATGCTGATGCCGATGCCGACTTCGGACTCCCACTTCCAGATGAACAACGAAGGTAGATTAGGTATTCCACAATCTTAGCGTTTTTTAGTTCTATTTCGGCCGGATTTGTGAAAACAATGGAACTGCGGAGTGTGGTGCGGCCTCCGCCTACAGCTTGCCTCATCGGCGCTTAGCTCCACGCGCGGTTTGCGCCGGCCAAGACACCGGAGGTGCGACGCTAGCAACTTTGTTTTCGTGCTGGTTGCTAATTTTTGTCGATTCCGCGAGGATTTAGAATCCTAGGAAAGTGATGCCTTTTTTCGCCGGCGCCGGCAACGCCGTTGTGCGGATGGCGCGCAGGCAGTGACGTGGGGTTGCTCCATGCGTGCCTAGGCTTCATCCACTCCATGTGGACCCGGCCCACATTCAGAGCAACGCCTCCCCTTCCGTTCCTGCAGACTGCTCTCCATATCGATCGATTGAAAAGAAACCGTTGGCAGCGTCATAATAATTGTGGTACGTATAAAATTCGACCCTCTGCCTCCTCTAATTATGGTGTTTAAACCCTGCGGTTACTACCGTTTTGATGTGTTCATCATATAGTAGTATATATGTGCCGGCACCAACCATCCTTTATTATCTCTTCAGTCTCGTCTTCGACCTCGCATTGTTCTTCAGCTCTGCTCTTGCTTGGGGTTAATTTTTTGTTTGCCTCCATCCTCCTCCTTCCCTATAGCTAGATATCTGACCTACTGTTGTTTGTTTCAGGGGTTGCCGTTCTTGTTTGTTGGGGATTAGTATTCAGGAACGTCTCAGAGAGACAGACTGTGTGACCTTCATCTGAGAGCCTGCGACCCTGGCTGCTAGACAGGTACATCCATTTATGCAATTTTACCTCTTCTCTCTCATTTCTTAGTTATAATATTTCATATCATATTTTTTCATTAGATTTGATATGTATTGCATGAAGCTTCTTAGATTTTATCCCAGACGAATTCGTGAGCTGTTCTTCAGAAAAGCAATGCTTACGGAGCGTATTATCTCTTCTAGCGCTAAAAATTCTTACCCAGAAGAAGAAAAAACAAATTGATCTTCAACGAGTACACAATAAGTTGTCCTATCAAAGATCGAATATACTCCCTCCAGCCCCATTTACTTGGCGCGGACCAAGATCTTGATTGGCCTTGCTTTGCCTCTGATCTGCATCAAATAATTTGGGCCAGAGGTATTATTAAAATCGTACAGGGAGGAAGGGAGTTCCTCAAGGGAACTCACTTCTGTAATGATACCATTTAGTCAAATTTATATATGACAAAAGTAATACCTCATAATAGATGGTATCAGTATCCATCTTCATGTTGCTATGCTGATCTTGGGTGGCGAAAGCACTAAGTAACAGATTCTTCTCCGGTGCCCACAACTGCTGCTAACATTTGTTTAATTTTCAGTGAAAAGGTAGTTGTTAATAAATTTATGAACAAGATGTAAAAAAACTCACGTCATCTTCGCTGTTGTGGTCAACAAGGTACATTTTCCTGGATTCCAGATTTTTCTAATATAATTTAGTTCTCTTCATACAGATCGGTCGTAAGTTCATGTGCATAAATCGTAAATGCGACAGGTGAAAATGCAACCAGGTTTCATACAGATCGGTCCTCTGGTTGCATATTAACTGTATTCATGATATTCATGTTTACCTGTTGTCTTTACGATCTGAGAAGCCACACACACTCCTCGCATCATGATATATTCATGTTTACGTGTTGTGGTTGGCCTGAAAAATGTAATGATTGCAATTCTGTTGGTATCATGTTTGCTAATGTTTCAATTGTGTGGTTGCAATGAGATTTCATTTTGTTCGGCTTAACCTCCTTATTATCATCTTGTATATTTTTAGTTTTCTCTATAGATGAAATCACTTTATATGGTCTTCCCTTTTCGAGTGACTAAATGATTTAACTGAATAGCCATCTCGCTGAAATTAGTCACACATGGGAGGTGTGGTCTGAAGGTTAGTAGGATGCTTGACATGCTATCCAGGATCCCATGGTCTTCAATAATTGTAGAATTTGTATTACTGGAAGTATTATCAAGTGGTTTGCAGGTTAGATCTCAGTTCTCTTCTTGGTAGGAGATCTTTGGTCATAAATTATCATCTTCAAGAAGATTCTTGGAACAGAGGCTCAAGTGAAACTGATTATTCTCGCCGCATCTCTCTTTATCTCAGATCCATGACCAAAGTTTATGGTGAGCTTTTGTTGTGTCGTGCCCATCATATAGGATTTTTTGTCCCTCTTGATTTGCCTCCATGGCCTTTTTTTTTTTCTAGATTTGCAGTCTGCTCTTGTTTAAACCGAATTGATTGTTTTGGTGCAAACTATACAATGTTTGATGCAATCCCATGGTGTCCTGTGATGACTCAGATTGGATATGCAAGCCCATCATTTTTTGAGTGATATTTGCTTAGTCGTGATGTCTTTTAAACAAACAAAATATTGCTTTTGTTCATAGTGCAGGTCGAGAGGAGGAGCAATCGATTCTATGGCAGACCTCTTTGTGCTGAATGCTCACGCTAATTAAGTAAACATGAATTATCAAGCAGACTTTGAGTATTAGTTTTTTAGTTTCCCCATTCAGATCACCTTCCGTGAAATGTGCACAATCACATGATTATCTGTTAATACACGCAATAAGTAAAACCATTATTTGAGAAATGACGGTAAACAATACAGTTAGCTGGAAACATATCTTTATAATATATACTCCAGACTTCATTACAAATAGCCATTCCTCTCAGATAGACATATATGAAACACATGGGCAACTATGCTACAAACATTTTTTAGACAGTCAGTATGCTACAAACATTTTTTAGACAGTCAGTATGCTACAAACAGTTAGGATTTCAACACTTTGCCAACGAATTGATTAATAGTATTAATTAACAACATCACCGACGGTAACTTAGCAACATTCCATTATCTTTCCACTAACCATTTAGATAACAAGATGAATAAATGGAATCTAACCAGACTGTGAGATAGTTGTAGTCCATCATAACCACATATTTCAATTCCTTTATACAAAAGATTAAAATATCCATAAATTTGTGTTCCCTTTTCTTTAAATATGGGTGGGCGCAGCAACGCGCGCTTCCATGGTCTAGTGCTAATGTAAGATTAGATAAATATTATCCCATAGCTAGGCATCCTGCTTATATATTGTCTCTAGGATGGAAGCAGGTACTGAAAGGGGTTTGAAGAATCAAGAAGATCAATGGACCTTGCCATGATATATAATAAAGTTTTGTAAAACTTCTCCTTTTATGATAACCTTGCGTTGCAAGGAGTAATACCGTATGTATCTGATGTCCTTTATAAACATCATTATGAATTGTTGAACTTGTAAGTCTAGCTGAAATATTTTGTCGAAGGCAACTGAGTGATCAAGTCAGTTTGCTTACTCGACGACCCTGTTGTAATCACAATTTTTGCAGAGTCACTTTAAGTTTTGTAAGAGCAACACCCTTCGAGTAAACGAGGGATTTTGGTGCTTTTTGTTTGGCTTCGTAACACGGTGCACCGGTATGAGCCTTTTTGTAAGTTGTATTGTTTCCATCAACTGCAGCACTCGTGAATTTATTTGAGGCTTGGATGAGTTTTAGTATATTGATAACCATAGCTCCCGGTGAGAGTATTAATTAATGGTAAACACTCCAAATCAGAGTCCGATGGGAAGGAAATCGTCGGACCACTCCAACGTCGTTAATTTACTTTCCATCCAACGGCTGGGTCTTCACGACTGGGTCTTCTTGAAAAAAGGAAACCCCTTAACCCCACACGTTGACCACCTAAATCCCCAAATTTCCGGCCAGTTACGCCTCCACCAAATTGATCTGCTGCTCGGCGCCTCCTCTCTACGCGATTCTGGTATACCACGGCACCTCGCCTCTCGCCGCAGCGCCGCAGCCTCTCATCCAGGCATAGATCCGCGCCTCCACCTGGATCGACTCCAGCGTCGGGGAATCATGGTGGAGCCTCCCTGACCGCCGTCGGCCGGTGCAGAAGGGTTGGAGGTGGCTTTGCCGGCCGACCAAGGTACACTCCAGTGAAGCAGAAACTCACACAACCACTACTCCACTCTAATTCATGTTCCTTACATACTTTATTGTCTCTTGAGCGAAGGAATCTGCTACTGGAAATGATATGTTTAGGTCGCATGTGTTCCCCTATTTTTGTTATATGTAAGCTCACAGGCTCTCCAATTAGAAAAATGAAACTGGTTATCGATGTGTAGTTTTCTCCACTCATTTCTTGCCTACAAGCATGCCAGTACGTGAGTTTGCATTGTTAACTTCTTCTTTCTCAAATTTGTATGCTTCTATAGGATATTAATCACGCTCAGATTGCGTAATGTTGATGCTTCCAATTGCACATGCTTCTTGAATATTATTCAGCGTTTCTACATTAGAGGTTGTTGCATATATAGAACCATTATCTTTTAAACACGTCCTCTTTGCTTCCTATGTTTGTTAGGCTACCACCATGTTACAAGCCCACCATTGCTGTTTATATAATTTTCAGTAGCTTTGTGTTTTGAAATCTACGATCATGCTTCTTACATTTATCATCTATGTTTCTTATGACTCAAGTTAACATTTAATAAATTTTCTCTGCTTCTTGATTTAGTTAGTGTATCTTATGACTCAAGTTAACATTTAATAAATGTTTGTTAGAACTATTTTGGTTCAAACATGGCATCATGCCTCCTACATTTGTGATATATGATGCATAGAGTTACTGTCCTTTGATGTGTGAGTTCTTCTTTTGTCATCTGTACTTCTTCTATGACGCTGTCCTAATTACTACTTCATCACTGCACACATTCAGCAACATGTGTAGCTTATGTGCTTGGAAAGCGAATTATTATAGCTTCATTAGCAACCATATCATGCTTCCACATTAAAAAAATATAGCTTCCTAAGTAAACTTTCCATACTCCCACATTGAAAATATCGTAGTCCATGTAATACATGCGGCAAGTTAATTTGAAGCACTGATGAATTTATGATGGACTTTCGTACATACTAGGTCACACTCTCCTTAGTGGATTTGAAGCAGTCTGGAGGCTACTTCCACTGGTCTAGGTCACTATCAACGACGACATGAATCGGGGGAAGCGGGTAAGTGCAAGTGACCTGGGTCACAGTCTGCTGATATATTTTCTAATTTTGAAGTTTAAATTTGTGTAATCCGCTTATAATTCAGCTCCTGAACACGTCCTACATCATTTTCAACTAGGCCTTCAAGTTGCAGCGTCTCTCTGTCCATGCCGCTCCAATTGTCGCGCATAGTCGAGCAGCGGAAGGAAGCACAATCACCATCTAAACGAAGCACCATCACGGTTGGAAGGAAGCATGGAAGAATTGGCCGGTGGTGTGTAACGAAGCACGACCACTATCTGAATGAAACACGATCACCATCAAAGGAGCATGGCGAAAACAGCTGGTGTCGCGAGACGAAGCATGGCCACCATTTGAATGAAGCACGGTCACGATCAAAAGGAAGCATGGAAATCATCGTGTGTTGCCATCTGCATCCTCCAAGACTGTAGTCTAGCCCCATATGACATATTTTTTTGCTTTATGGAAGCAACCCTAAAGCAAGTAGCATATAATGAAAAAAAAATGTGCTTCCATCGATTAAGGTGAATGCATGTGTCATCAACAAAATTGCAGATTGAAAATAGAAATCATAAATATTTTTCCTACAACTAAATTGTTGGAAACGAATTACTTGAAGCCCGTTCATATTACCATTGAAGCAAATATATATTTACTTTAAAACATCAAATAATATGGAAAACAAAATCTGCTCCGCAAGGAACAACATAAATAATTAGCACCCTAAAATCTGGAAGCATTTAGTACTTCATCTGTTCCATGGAAGCATGCAATTTGGCCCAGGTTTTACGGAGTAGGAAACAAAATCTAATTAATAATGAGTTGAGATCCCCTACACCATCTGTTCCATGGAAGCATGCAATTTGGCCCAGGTTTTACGGAGGCAGTCACGCGGGATTGGTTCAAAATCAGCACGGGATCGTATCACCAGCAGCTATTCAATCGTGCGGCCACAACCTGGTCCGACGGGAAGCGATCCATCGGGCTCCGATTCTTAGCGCTGCCCTTAATTAATTATCAATATTGTAATAATTCCTTGCAGCCCCCGAGTATTGTCGGGTAAGCTTATGACGCGTAATTTAGTCGAAGCTCCCGATGGGAGTAGTTGTCAATAAAATAAGCCCGAACATTTGTTCGAGTGAAGAAATAATAATGTAACCGGAAACTTTATTCATAATATGTAGCAGGCTAAGAAGCCTTCATGCAGTGAAGAAAAAAGGGCGAGTTCTATGCATAGAATCGTCGCAAGTGTGCAACGTTCTATGGATTCCCAACATCTTTTCCCGAAGTAGGATTCTTGAGACGATAAGCTCCTCTTGGTATGACTTTATTGACGATGAACGGTCCTTCCCATGGAGATTCAAGTTTCAATGATCTTTCTTGCTTCGGCCGTAGTACTAGATCGCCAACACTGAAGCTTCGAGTGCGAACTCTTCGACTGTGGTAGTTCCGTATTGCTTGTTGATACACTCCTATTCTGGATAAGGCGATATCTCGAGCATCATCAAGAAGATCCACATCATCTTGTAGTGTGTGAACAGAGGTTGCCTCTGTATATGCGGCCACCTGAGGTGCTTCAAAGCGAACGACGGCTGGCAAAACTGCTTTGGCTCCATAGACAAGGAAAAATGGAGTACATTGTGTTGACCTATTTGGTGTGGTTCGTAAACTTCAGAGTACCGACGATAACTCTTCGACCCAAGCTCCAGCTGCACCCGTAAGGCGCTTGTCGAGGGTACTCCTCGGCAATGCCCTCCGTTTGGGGCTTAGGGTAGATGGAATCCTGTAGGCTGACACGATACATCGGTTATCAAACAAGCGGGGAAAGCGATTTACCCAGGTTCGGGGTCCTCGATGAGGTAAAACCCTTACGTCCTACCTGTCTGATCTTGATTATGAAAATATCGGGTTACAATGGGGTGCCGAAGGTTTCGGTTGTGATCTCGTCGAGGGGCTAAGTACTACGGGGACCTAGCTCTAGACTTGTGGTGGCTAAAGTTGCTAAGATTGATTGTGTCCCTCGGCAGCCCCTCTTCTGGCCCTTATATAGGGGGCCAGGTCTCGAGAGATCTGTCCGGGTACTGCTAGGTTACAAAAGATCCTAGTTCTAGACTTTCCTTGTTTGATTCGTCTCTTCATCTTGTTCTTCAAGGAATCTTCTTCGGCACCGACGTAGTGGCCCACCTTGCCATCGGGTGTCTTCATCGGCCTCCTGGTTGGGCCGCATAGGATAGGGCAATAACAGTTACCCGAAGGGTAATGCCCACGTCAGTAGCCCCCGAGTGTCTGGCCGAAAATATTTCGGGTAGAGACTAAAACATGCCTCCACCGAATGTTCTTCTCTCTTGATGATTCTTGTCCTCTTTGTAATAGCATCATCTTCTTCTATCGGGTGCGCGTCTAGCGCTCCCGATGGGAGTAGCCCCCAAGTCTAGGTAAGGATGCTTGCAATCCGTGCGTAGACTCAAGTTGTGCCACTCGAATGTCTTCTTCTTCCGAAGCTTTCTGCAGGTCTCCATAGGTCATCCGATACATTTGCATCGGGGTATCAATTTTTTAAGTAAGTGTTGGAATGCGTAAAGGATATTGAGTAACATGCCCAGCTTTGCTGGTTAACTGCCGATGGCAAAACAACGCTACTCTACACAGAATCAAGTCCCCGGGCATGATCCTGGAGTGCAAAAAAGTTGTCGGGTGCGCGTCCAGCGCTCCCGATGGGAGTAGCCCCCGAGTCTGGGCACGGGTGCTTGCGACCGGGTGCAGACTCGAGGCGAACATTCCATCCTTTTCTTCAGATATTTTTTCACGCCCTTCTTTGTAGGAAAGTCTTCGAGTCCAAATTTATCGGGTGCGCGTCCAGCGCTCCCGATGGGAGTAGCCCCCGAGTCTAGTTACGGATGCTTGCAATCCGTGCGTAGACTCAAGTCGACCACCCGATGGTTTTGGTTTTTCTTCGGATACCTCAAGCGAGCTTCACGACGTCACTAATGACGTAATTACTGTTGCAATTCTGACTGACAGGACGTGACCTATCGGGCCCATCCTACTTTTGCGTGGTTCTGTTTAAGAAATGACCACTACTTGCGTGCAGTTACCAAGGCGTCTCCTCGATTTCCGCGATCGATGATGAAAAGAAGTCCCCTTAATAAATTGGAAACAACGACACGTGCCCGCTCAATCCTCAGGCTTCCTTGTACTTTATAATCTCTCGGGGCAAACTCTCCCCTTTCCACACTTCATCCTCGCGTCCTTTTCCTCCTCATTCATCCTCTTCGTTCATAGCTACTGCACCGACGCCGCCGTTTCCAGATCTTCCTCAGATCTCATAATGGTGAAGAAGAAGAACCCCACTCTCGCCACCAGTGCTGCGAGCAGCGGCGCCGCCGCCGAGGCTTCTCCAAACCCGTCGAGGAGAGGCGCGCCAGATGCTCCTCCTCCAGCTCCGGCGCCGCCAGCGCCATCGAGCTCCACGGCTGGGCCCAATCCCGGCGACTGGCCGGCTTCCACTACTACCAAACGTGACGAGAAGAAGGCCCGGAGCCTTGGAATAATTTCTTCTGACGAGGGGAATGTTATTCTTCTAGGTGCGATCTCACGACCCAATCCCCCCGCCGGTTTTACTGTGATGTTCTTATCTTTCTTGTATCGAGGTCTTTCGCTCCCCGCTCACAAATTCCTTCGTCACCTCCTTCGAGTGTATGAGATTCAACTGTGGCAGTTGACTCCCAATTCAATCCTTCATCTTGCCATCTTTATCACCCTCTGCGAAGCGTTTTTGGGCATTGAGCGCCACTTTGGTTTGTGGAAGAAGATTTTCTTCGTGAAAAGATACAACAGCAGTGGTGGATCTTTTGTCATTGGCGAAGTTGGGTTTGTTGCTCGCAAAGAAGTTAACTACTTCAACTTTCCAATGAAAGAGTCTATGCAAGGATGGAGGCTAAAGTGGTTTTATATCAGAGACTCATCAGCAGCCGACTCCCAGCTCCCCCAATTCTCCGATGTTCTAGAAGCCAAGCCCAAGAAGTCTTGGAAAAATATCCTTTCACCCGATGAGAAACCGACAGTCGATAAATTGTTTGATAGATTCCTTCGGATCAAGGAATCCGACGGTCAAACCATGATAGGTATGGAGGTAGCCGAAGTGTTCGTGAAACGTCGAGTTCAGCCGATCATGTCTAGGGCCCATCCGATGTGGTTGTATTCGGGTCCCAAGGACGAGACTAGAGTAAATATTGCTGAGTTATCCGAAAAGGAACTGCTTGATGAAGTCCGACGCCTTAGGGGCACTTCTTTTTAGCTTCTAGATGGGCTTATGGGTTCTGTACAGCTCAAGCCCAAAAGAAGTCTAGCGGCCGACCTGCTTATTTCCACCGGGAAGCCAAGATCGTGTGCAATCCGAGAATCTGCCTCCGAGCAGTTTCCCGAGCTTCTGGGTTGAAGTCCTGAACCGACATATTGAATGACCCCCGCATTTCTGTTCTAATTACGTGAGACTGCCACTCATGGTGAAAGGAAACGAACGAAGCAATTATCATCCCGTATCGACCGAACAAGACATGACCATGGAGAGATAGGGTTCCTCAATGGCGCCGGCGGCGCCGGCGCTGCTCCCCCGCCGCTCCCCGCAGCCGACCCCGCCGCTCCCCCACAGCCGCCGCCGCTCCCCGCAACCGCTGCCGCTACTCTGCCGCCACCGCTGGCCGTGCTCGACGCCTTGTGCTGCGACCTAGGTTTCTTCCAGGTGGTCAACCACGTTGGGCCATGATGCTGGACGTGGCGCGGTGGTTCTTCGCGCTGCCGCATGATGGGCGGGCGCAGCACATGTCGCCGAACATAAGGGCGGCGGTGCCCCGCGTCCTTGTCCTTATGATGCTGCAGCTTGGGCAGTGGATGGAGTGGGGAATAGCAGTTTGGGTAGTTCGCGATTTGGTTGATCGATTCAGTCTGGCCAGTTCACTTTAACCAGATGGTACACGGTACTGTATTTTACAACGTATTTAAAATAAGAAATTAGTAATAGAGCTGTAAAGAAAGAAATATAAATTATATCACTCCAGCCAGTTCACTTCCAACCAGAAAGAAAGAAATATGGACATTTTTGTGTTAAGTTTCTGTTTGTGCATGTCCAGGGGCATTATTGATATTTCATAACTCAACATATCAATAAGCCAAATTTCTAGAAGCTCAAAAGAATAGAAAAAATCAGTTTCTAGGAGCTTCTTCCCACAACAGTTTCTACCCACCATTTTCCATAAGCCAGCTTATGTATAAGCAGAAGCCTAAAAGAAGTGGCCCTTACTCTCTTTAGCCAGGAAGATTCAATCCCACTGATATCTCCCCAACCACCATTCGATGCTGATCATCTACCAACCGAGGTAAATTTTTCCCTCCATGCTCTTATTGTGTTGTTCCTCTTGATCATTGTAACTGCCATTATTCTCACTTGTTTACTTCGACATATCCGCATAGCTCCCGAACGTTTGCAAGGCCTGTCGAACGATACTTCCGAGAAAAGGGATTCCTCTACTGAAGGAAATGCAAGTCCAAAAGACGAACATGACGACCCAATGAATCCTGAAGCTGTCTTCATCAATCCTCAATCCTCAGCCGATGATATAAGTGACACAGCGGGGTCAATGCATGATGACGACGCTGATCGTGCTGCCTTTGTTGATGCAGCTGTGGAGGAGGCCGATGCGCTGCCTTCGAAGAGACCATCCGACGGCTTTGCCGACGAAGATGATCTTTTCGATCTGTAAGTCCTTGCTCCTTTTAATTTTCCAGGGTTGTCTTCTGTCTTTGCCATTCGTATTCTCTTCTGACTTTGCCAATTTTTCACTCTTGTAGTGACGAGGGTTTCATCAAGCCTCTGTCCAAGAAGGCTAAACCTTGCACCATCCTGCCGAATCCCGCAGCCTCCGAGGCTTCGACCCCTGCTGCAGCCCCCACGGCCCAGATGTCAACAGTTTCTTCCCTTTCCAAGGGGAAGGATATTCCTTCGACTGCTGCAGTTACAGCTTCTCCTCCAGGAAAACCTGTAAGCCTTTCCTGCTTTAATGCAACATCTCCCGAGTGGACCTCGATCAAATTATTAGTTCGTTGTCAATTAATTCTCCATCTGATAATCATTTTTCCTTATTTCTTAAGGATTTGCGAGCTGTCATCTCTTCTCTGGAGGCTTTCGCCTCCCAATATATTTCTCTGGAAGTTGATAAGGCCCAGCTGCAAAAGGAGGTCAAGTCTTCTTCCTCGAAGTTGGAGGGCGCAATAAAAATGGCTGCCGAGGCCCGCCAGGAGGTTGAGTCCTCAAAGGAGGAACTCGAGGGGCTGAAGAAGAGGCTGAAGGATGAAGAAGCATCCAGGCTAGCTGCCGAAGCTCGGGTGATCGAGAAGGATGATCTTCTTCGCCAGTCTTCCTTGGCCTTGCTCAGTAATTCCTTTTTCGCTCTCTCATTGATTTTTCCTTTGCAAATTCAATTCTTAGTTAATGAACTCCTCTTATTTCGTTCTTCACAGAGGTTGCTGACATCCCTGCCGAGGCTCTGGACAAGCTCCCGAGCAATTCTCCGGCAAATGCTCTGTCGATGACCCTCGCGTCTCACCAGCTCGTTCAGGACCTCCTTCACAAGGGTAAGGGAGCCATGTCAAGGATGCACTCGATGATCTTCCCCAAGATCGATCAAAACAAGACCTTGGGGCAGCTGATCGACGCTTTTTCCATCAACACAAGGGAGGTTATCGAGGTATTCAAACGTACTTCGCGTACCTATGGTGCCCTCCTAGCCTTCCAGCTTATGATGGGTCATGGCTTCAAAGCCAATATTGAAGAGATGTCCAAAGAGCTGCCGAAAGAGCAAGATGGGCGATTTGTTGACTTGGGTGCCTTTAAGACCTCGACACTTAAGTGTACTCGCCAGCTCCTTGAGCTGGTCTCGGCAAAGAAATCGTCCATTGGTCCAAGCTTGTCAAACCAGACCCAGGCCCCCTGATTTTATTCTTGTAATTTTGCTCAGTCAAAACAATGTCATGTCATAAGACTTCCATGGTTGTAATGAATTCCGTGCTGGCAATGTTGCCAGTGTACTCTTGCTATAACACTTTTATTTGCACGCTCCCGATGAGAGTAAATTCCAGTGTTGAATCCATATAATCCATCATGCCTTTTTACAATGTTTTGCAGGTTTTTCATGTGCCTGCATTTACCGATGATTCTTCGGGTGCTTGTTCTGAGGGTGATCGACTCCAGCGCATGAAGGATCGAATCGCTCAGATGGAAAAGGATATGCGCAGTACTTACGCCTTGGCTGCTATTATCAGGAAGAAGAACGAGCTTGCGGTTGACGCAGAATGCTATGCTCTTGCTGAGTTGCATAGAGCCACAGAGAGTTTGAACAGTAAGCGCCCTTGTCCTCTTGCTCCTTGTTTTTCCATGAAAGGCATCATCTTATCTTCCTTTGTTTCTTTTTCCAGTTATAGCTCTGAACCCAGCTGAGGAGAACAAGCGGATTCACGAGCGTGTAAATGCATTGACTCAACTATCATCTTTAGATGAAGTTTTCTGGAAAGAATATTCGAAGGCTTCCACTGTCGCGAAGTTCCAAGACCGGGTCCAGCAGGTCCACCGTTTCTTCGACAAGTGCTATAAAGGGCTGAGAGTGATCTAGAAGACGATGTTCCCTTTGGACGTGGTCCCTCCCACACTGTTGAATTTAATGTTAGCATTTAGTAACGCCAAGAATATCCGAAGCTTGGTTCGAGCACAACTTCTTGCAGGAGCTAGAGCTGCGCTCGCCCTCGTCCTTGTATGTCATCCTTCAGCAGACCTGCTGGCAATTGCCAATGCGGTAGGTGATTTGGGGCCGCTTTACCCGAAGGTGGACCTTCCCGCCGCCATCATTATTGAAAGGCTTGAAGGAACCTCAATGGCACCCGAAGAAAAAGAGACTCCACAGGAGTAATTCAAAGACATGCCCCTATTGTAAATAGAAGACTTTGTTACTTGCTACATCCGAATGTTCGGATGATTATGGTTAAACTATTTTTATCGGCAGGTGTATATTCATGTACCTCTACCATGTTAGTGCCGTTGGCAAATTTTGAAGGAGTAAATCTTAATTACTCGTTTTTACATCTGTATTGTGATGCATACGTATGTTTGTCGGCAACAAATTATTTGAGTGATCAGCTTGTGTTGCAGGTCTTGCTAAATCCGTTGTATGTGCAACTTTGCTTTCAACCGATGTATGTCTTGACAGCAGCTCCCGAATATATCGGTGGCACTAGATCCGCCGATGACTCCGTTGCTCTTTGATACTTCTGTAGTTTAAAGTACCGAGCGTGGGTCGTTTTCGTACGTGTTTCATGATCCTTGCTATCTGCAGCACTCTTTGAGGAATCTATAGCTAAGGAAAAGAGCAAGGTCCCCGTCGATTTTGCATCATAGCACTCGTAATTTCAGAGGCTTTTTTAGAGTGCAATCTCTGGGCGTATTTTCCATTGCACCGATGTTCGCTGAAATATGCGAACAAAGTTCCTGACGATGTAGTTCGGGTGTCCCGAATTACTGCAATTCTTCAAGGAAACAAAACTTGAGTTTTCATTAATAAAGTAAGCGAAAAACTAGGGGGCAAAAAGGAGCCCTGCTGAAAAGAGGAAAAACTAAATGCTATCTATCCTTTTAAGCAAGAGGAGGATTCTTCTTATCTTCGAGCTTGTCCATCGCGCCAGCGGCTTTGGAAGCATCACTGGTTTCATCACGAGTTCTGGCAGCGATTGCCAGAGTTTTGTTTTCTTCTATAATTGATGTGCCATCAGCTGCCGAGGTTTTCACTATCGGAGCTTCCAAAGCAAGGTCGGCTGGCTTCTTCTTCATCTTCCTGACGCGTTCATCTTCCTTATTATCGAGTGCTGACGATTTTGAAGGGAAGTCGACAGTTTCCTGTCTTAGCCCAAACTTTGGGGCAATCCTCTGAAACTCGCGATCACAATTATCTGAGCGTGAGAAACTTCCATAGACTGTGATGTTTGTTCCATTGTTCCCAGGCATCTTCAGCTTGAGGTATGCGTAATGTGGCACAGCCATGAACTTGGCATAAGCTGATCTTCCGAGTATAGCGTGGTACTGTGATTCCCAGTTCACTACTTCGAACTCGATCTTTTCCTTCCTGAAGTTGTCAAGTTTACCTAAGACAACGTTCAAGTAAACTTTGCCAAGAGAGTACACCGGTAAGGTGGGGAGAATCCCATGGAAACAGGTGTCTGTTTCTTCTAGCATCCTCATTGTGATTCCCATACTTTTGATCGTGTCGAGGAATATCAGGTTTAATCCGCTTCCACCGTCCATGAAAACTTTGCTCATCTTGAACCCTCCGATTTGCGCCTCAACTACTAAGGCAGCGTGCCCCGGTTTTGGGATTGTCATCGGGTGATCCGCTCTGCTGAACATAATGCTTTGTGATGACCATTCGATATATTCAGGAATATTGGCCATAATGCTTTCTGCCAGATTGATCTCTTGGGTGAGCTTCTTCATCTCCCTTCTCGAAACACCAGTCCTGTGAATCATACTCATTTGTCCACGTGGTGGTGGAAATGACTCGTTAGGGTTCTGAGGCTGAACTTGTTGGACCTGGTGATGAGGTGGAGGCGGCGGCGGCGGGATTGGTTGCTGCTGCTGCTGGATAAGCTTCTGCATCTCGATGAACTGTCGACAGTCTCTGAGCAGGTGACTTGACTTTTTCTTGTTATCTTTAGAATCGATGTACGCGTGCAGGTAGCAAGGAGCGTTTATCTGCTCAGCGAAGGGTAACTCGGGGGTCCTTTGAGGTCGTGGTTTGTAGTTGCCACGGTTCCCGGAGTTACTTCGGTTGCCGTCCTGCCGATCGTCTCGCCTGTCATCGTACTGATCATCTTGTCGATCGGAATATCCCGCGGCTACCAGGTTGTTGTCATCGTAACTGCAGTCTTTCCTTTTCTTACGACAATCCCTTCGACCACCTGAATCGTGCCTCGGCTGATCGTCGTCTTCGTCGTCACTGCGTTGTCGTGGCCTTCGTACGTTGTCTTCGCCATCGGCCCAGCTGTTGGCAATTTCCATCAACTTGGTTATAGTCTTCGGATTCTTGCGCCCAAGTTCCTATATGTAGGTTTCACGTCGGATGCCATCGCTAAAGGCATCGATTGCTCTGTCGACGGAAACATCTTCGGCGGCGTTCAGGAGTTTAGTGAATCTCCCGATGTATGCACGCATCGACTCCTTCGGCTTCTGCTGGCAATGCCGTAATTCTTCGATCCCAACAGGCCTCTTGTATGTTGCTTGGAAGTTTGCGACGAAAGCGTCCACCAGGTCATCCCACGACTTGATGGAACCCTTCGGCAGGCCTCTCAACCAGGCCCGTGCCGAATCTTTCAGGTAAAGTTGCAAGCACTGCATTGATACTATCTGATTTCCTTTGTGGAGGATCACAGTTTGTAAGTAATTGTCTATCCATGACCTCGGCTCCTGTTGTCCATCATACTTAGCGGCGTCAGTGGGGGTAGGTTTGAGCTTCTTGGGTGGCATTGTCTCACGGATCTTGTAGCTCAAGCAGTCAGCTCCCCTCAACTCGCCGTCGTACTCATGGCTTTCTTCTGAGGCGTCGCTATCGTACTCCTCCCTCGCGGCTCACCGTCGCCTGGCTTTGTCGATTCTGCTCTGGGTAATTTCGTCTCGGGCGTCTCTTGAACGGTGCTTCGAGCCACTGGCTTGGAGAGTGGTCTTTTCCTTTTGTGGAACCAAATTGTCTCCCAAGATTGCGAGGCTTTCCAGGGCGCCTCGATGAGCTTGAGCCATAGAACCTTCGGGTCGTTGGTTGATGAGGTACGCCGCGAGGTTGGCGGTTGCTCCTTCAACGGTTTTTGGCCTTAACATACCCGCAATGTCCATAGTCATGAAGGACTTTGATAGGTTCGAGGTTATTTCTCTAGCATCGTCTTCCGAAAGTCTGGACAGCCTTGATTGATGCTTCCCTGCACCTTGGCTGCTTCGGGACGCACTTCCTCGCGAGCCCCTTCGCAATTCACTGGACTGTTCTACCGCGAACAGACATCTTTCGAGGGTGGCCTGCTCATTCGATAGTCGCTCCCGATTTTTCTCCAAGATGGAGCGATAAGAATTGAGGGTTCCAACCGAAGTTCCAGCGGGAAGCGGTGTGTTATTAAGTACGGCTGCCCTGGCTGCTGCCCATTCTTCCTCCGCGATGGTGTAATCGCTATTATTGTTACTGACACTGTTTTCAAAGCTATGTCGTCAGCTGGAGCGCGGGGTGTGATCTCCACCTCCCCCTTTCCTTGTGTTTCATGTGTTATTGGCGGCATAGACTTGGTGGTGCGCCGTTTTCCAGGTGACCTCTTTGACAAAGCTGTCGACACTGTCCTCTCCCGATGAATACTGGGAACTGCAGATGAACGGTGTGTCACTCGATCCCAACCCGTGCCTGGTGTCGCAGTTCAGGCAGTAGTACGAGGTCAACTCTGATGGTACGGGGTTATCGGATCCAACCGACATCGAAGACGTCGATCGAGGGGTTGATGGCGGGGATGAATTCGTCGAGTCTGTCAGGCCTGCCGAAAGGTCGACTGATGATGACATGATTGACCCTGATGGGGCGATTTCCTCGCTGATCTGGGGGCGAACGGTTCCAGCAGACGAAGAACTCCTTCCGCGTTGACGTTGTAGTGGACGCTCCCGAACGTCATCTCCATGTTTCCTTGTAGATCCAAAAAGTCGAGCGAGAAGAGTCGCTGTGCGGGGTGAACTCATAGGAGCCAAATCGGATCGGACTTCCCAAGATTGGCGATGATGATGGCGTCGACGAAGCTGCCGACGACATGGTTGGATCTGCCGATGACGGATCTTGTGCCTACAGGGTTCCCACAGACGGCACCAATTGTCGAGGGTACTCCTCGGCAATGCCCTCCGTTTGGGGCTTAGGGTAGATGGAATCCTCTAGGCTGACTGATACGTCCAATTTGCATCACTATTTTATATCATAATTTGCTGTTATTCATTGATATATTTCATACTGGGACACAATACTTATGTTATTTCATCTATTTTGCATGTTTCATGATTATTTGGAGATCGCGCACCGGAGCCAGGATTCTGCTGGAAAAAGCACCGTCAGGATGCAATATTTCGGAAGATCAACTGTGGAAGGAAATTTCACCAAAAATCCTATTTTTCCAGATGACGAAGGAAGCCGGAAGGGGGAGCCAGCTGGACCCAAGGTGGGCCCAGACCATAGGGCGGCGCGGCCCATGGCCCGGCCGCGCCACCCTGTGGTGTGGGGGCCCCACAGCTCCTTTCGCCTCCTTTTCTTCGCGAAACCCTTCGTCCCGAAGACCTAAGCCAGAGAGGGATCCTCACGAAGGGTTACAGCCGCCTCTGCGGGGCGGAGAACACCGGAGAGAAAAGAGCTCTCCGGCGGGCAGGAATCCGCCGGGGAAATTCCCTCCCGGAGGGGGAAATCGACGCCATCGTCACCGCCATCGAGCTGGACATCATATCCATCACCATCATCATCATCTCCACCATCATCACCGCCATCTCCACCGCTGCACCTCGTCACCGTTGTAGCAATTTGGGTTTGATCTTAATTGTTTGATAGGGGAAACTCTCCCGGTATTGATTTCTACTTGTTATTGATGCTATTGAGTGAAACCGTTGAACCAAGGTTTATGTTCAGATTGTTATTCATCATTATATCACCTCTGATCATGTTCCATATGATGTCTCGTGAGTAGTTCGTTTAGTTCTTGAGGACATGGGTGAAGTCTAAATGTTAGTAGTGAATTATGGTTGAGTAATATTCAATGTTATGATATTTAAGTTGTGGTGTCATTCTTCTAGTGGTGTCGTGTGAATGTCGACTACATGACACTTCACCATTTATGGGCCTAGGGGAATGCATCTTGTACTCGTTTGCCAATTGCGGGGTTGCCGGAGTGACAGAAACCTAAGCCCCCGTTGGTATATCGATGCAGGAGGGATCGCAGGATCTCGAGTTTAAGGTCTGTGGTTAGATTTATCTTAATTACTTTCTTGTAGTTGCGGATGCTTGCAAGGGGTATAATCACAAGTATGTATTAGTCCTAGGAAGGGCGGTACATTAGCATAGGTTCACCCACACAACACTTATCAAAACAATGAAGATTAATCAGCTATATGTAGCGAAAGCACTAGACTAAAATCCCGTGTGTCCTCGAGAATGTTTGGTCATTATAAGTAAACAAACCGGCTTGTCCTTTGTGCTAAAAAGGATTGGGCCACTCGCTGCAATTATTTCTCTCGCATTTTACTTACTTGTACTTTATTCATCTGTTACATCAAAACCCCCTGAATACTTGTCTGTGAGCATTTACAGGTGAATCCTTCATCGAAACTGCTTGTCAACACCTTCTGCTCCTCGTTGGGATCGACATTCTTACTTATCGAAGATACTACGATACACCCCCTATACTTGTGGGTCATCAAGACTATTTTCTGGCGCCGTTGCCGGGGAGTGAAGCGCTATTGGTAAGTGGAATTGGTAAGGAAAACCTTTACTGTTTGTGCTGATTTTATTATTGCCTGCTGCTATAAGTCATTATGGAGAGATCTTCTCTTCAATTTCTATTTGGGAAATCTACTACTACTGCAACGGTAGTGGATGAGGCGCCAGGTGAGGAAGTAATACCATATAAAATACCTATGAAAATTATTGAACATGTTATGGATAACCGCTATGAAGGGGATGGCACTGTCCATCCTGGTGATCATTTACTGTTTTTGCATGAATTATGCGGGTTATTCAAATGTGCAGGTATTGCTATGAATGAAGTTAGGAAGAAACTATTCTCTATATCGCTGTCTGGTAAAGCGGCGCATTGGTATAAATTGCTGAAGAATGGTGATTCTCTTGATTGGGAGGACATTGTGCCTTTATTTTATTCTAAACTAGCTGGGTGACCCGCGCATTAGCGCGGCTAGCTTTCTTATGTATTTCTGATTTACAGTTTTTACATATATATTACTACTTTTGAGTTAGCTGCCTTACCTTAAGTTGACATTTAGAATCATATGGAAATCTCGTGATCAAAATGAATAGTGAATTTTTTGTATGTACCGCTTCTATAGCAGCTAATTGTCGCAGACCAGTGGTGAACTAACATTGATATGATATTGTTGTAAGGTACATCCTGGCGAAGTATAAATGGATTAGGGGTAAATCTTTTGGTGAGGTGTCTATTTGATTCTTACTCCTTAGTGAAGAATAACGATCTTGCTTTTCTATAATAAAAATCATGGTGACTGGGATCGTATCCCTTCATGCAAAACCGAAGACATCCATGACAATCTTTTTTAATCTTTCCGTAATATTTATTCTTCTATCTAAATATTTCCATCAAATGTTTCGAACGATCATTTCACCAAAAGCTGAACATTGGATGCTTGTACTGAAGTCTTGTACACGTCCTATTCTACAACCCCAAATGAAATATATTTAATTGCGAATGTTTTTGTCATTGCGTGATGATTATATATGTTTTTACACATGCTAATATTGCACTAATTGATGTCCATTTTGTTATTTTATATCCATTAAGTAATACAGGTAGGAGTATTTTATATCCATTATTTTTTAGGGGTAGTATATGATAAATGCTTAACATACTTCTGTTTTGTAATATCTATCTCGTAATAATGTTTCTTGATTTAGTGTACCTTTACATTAGTATCTTTGTGAATCTAATATTATTTTCAATCCTTAGATGTTACCAATATATGCATTTTATATTAATTGTGAAAGCTAGAGATGTTTGATTGCATGTTGTTTAGGAAGTCACCAACCTAGGTAAGCACTAAAATAAATGTATGTCGTGGAAGTATTTTTTCTAGAAAATTCAAACATTCAAGTTTCAATTATCCAAATCATATTTATTGTAGCATATTAGTTTCGAAAGTTAGACTCTAATTTCTCCTCAGCATTTACGTGGATAGAGCGTGTACCTTTGTCCATTGGCTAGCATTCCGTTTGACTAAGTTGATTTCGTAGTGTCCACATCTTTCTCGTAATTAGTTATCAGGAATCAATCATCAAATTCAGGACATCAGATGTTGTCGTGGCCTAACCAATACAAAATCAAGTAACTCTTCCTCCGTAAAATAGTTCCAGCTAATATGCGATAGCACCTGTTATCCATCCTTTGAGAGAACTACCAATCAAATTGATACGAACAGTTTTGGTTACCTCGATTGGCCGTTGGGGGCCTCTTGTGCAATGCACCTCTGTGCTTTGAGCAATGTTGTGCAAGTTAAATCAGTCATGGATGGTCCCGTATAAGAAGCTCTCCCATCCCATGCCACCGTTAGCTCGTCTTCTAGACTTGTTTGCAGGCTGCAACACGTTAGCAATTGACATGCAGGCTTCACGCGATGGTTTATGACATCGACGACGCAGCTCCTTATCGTGACCCTTTGCACGACGTTGTCTTCTTAATCTCAATTACGCCATGGCCGCTTGTTGTAGATCTTGACGTAAATTCACAGACCTGCTGTTGTCGCCCGGAAGGCCGGAACTCATGGGAGACTATACGGGATCGTGACATGGTATGCTGCCGTTTCAAGATTCACACGGCGACTGCTCTGATTGTCGTTGCACAATTTGTGATGCGTGTGTCTGCTGGTATCGCAAAACTGACTCATCAACCATTGATATCTTGAGCATCGCCACATCTCCTAATGCACTCCCCAGAGGCAGGAATCACTGGCTGAATTGCAGTCAGCGTTCAGGAGGATAGCCAGATTGATCTACGCCCAGCCAATTGTCGGCGTATCTAGCGCAGCTCGAACTCCGCACCTGCATATCTGACCTTTTGCACTCCGCTGGTATATCCTCAAAGCCAACATAGTCAATTAGTGGACTAAAGATCTGACTGCACCGGCCGATCTGACTGCATGTGTCTGCCTCGGATGTTAATACATCGAGTTTGCCTTCTTGGTTGCGTGGAGACAAATATTGATGGCTAGCTACTCCTTTTCTTGTCATCGGCCGTCTCCATCAAGCTATCGAACACTCGTTCGATCATGCGAGATACAAACATCGATTGTTCCAAGGATTCCTGCCGATGCTTGGTTTCCGTTTGCAATCGACCTCGGTCGATCTAGACTCCATGGGTATCGAAGAATCTGTTAAAATTTCCTTGTTCGAGGGGATAAGGGCGACTTCTGTTTATCTGGACTCCATGGGTACCGATTGATCTTTTAAAATTTCCTTGCTCGATGGGATAAAGCCATTCTATGTGCCGGCCTAATTTTTTTTTTTTTTGCTTTGTCCGTACATGCATCTTTCCTTGCCGGGCCGGCTGATTTAATCTTGGCCATCGAACTTTATTTGATTATTATCCCTAGCTTATCTAGACCGTTGTTTGTTTGTTGTTTTAATAATATAATAGATTCTATCCTCCAAGTGAAATTCACAAAGATCGGAACCGCATATATAATTTCTGGCCTCATGATGGAGAGAGTATTGCCCAAGCTTGGGGGAGATTGAAGTCTTTAATGCTCAAATGCCCCATTCATGAGCTTCCTGGTAATGTTATTATTGATAATTTCTATGCAAGACTTTCTTTTCAAGACAAGACCTTGCTGGATACTTCTTGTTCTGGATCATTTACACGCAACAAAGAAGAGTTTAAAAGGGACCTTCTTGATCGGATCCAAGAAAATACTGAAGGTTGGGAGAACGACAAGGATAGAGAATCGGGTATAATTTATGATTATAAATGCATTGAAGCTTTTATGGATACTGATAAATTTCGTAATATGAGTGCTACATATGGTCTTGATTCTCAAGTTGCTGCAAATCTTTATAAAGCTTTTGCCTCTCATTATGAATTGCCTAAGAAGAATTTTGACAACTATCATGAACCGTATAAAGATAAAATTGATTCATCTATTAATAAATGTGTTGTAGTTGAAACTGCTGATCATGTTATTCCTGAAGCTTATATTGAAAAAACTCCTTTTCCTGCTAAAATGAAGGGGTACTCTGTTATAAATAGTGCGGTTCATAGAAGTGAAAAGAAACCTATAGAACCTGAAAAACAAATAAAAGTTGAACCTGCTGTTGCAATAGTTAAAGATCTTGTGACTGAAAATGTGGAGGATGGTCATATTATTTTCTGTGAAGATGCTTCTAATATTGTTTCACATCCTAATAAACCCAAACAAGTTAGTGTTCCTATGCTATCTGTTAGAATTGGTGATCATTGCTATTATGGTTTATGTGATATTGGTGCAAGTGTTAGTGCTATTCCTTATGAGCTTTACACGGAGATTATGCATGAAATTGGTTCTTGTGAACTTGAAGATATTGATGTGGTTATTCAGCTGGCTAATAGAGAAACTATTTCTCCAATTGGTATTGTTCGAGATGTGGAAGTTCTATGTGGTAAGATTAAATATCCTGCTGACTTTTTGGTACTTGGTTCTGCTGCTAGTGATTATTGTCCTATCATTTTTGGTAGACCTTTTCTAAATACTTGTGGAGCTATTATAGATTGCAAGAAAAAGAAAATTTTGACTAAATTTGCTGGTGAATCTTATGAGTTTAACTTCTCTAAATTTACCAAAACTCCTTATAAAGATGATTTGCCTAGTAATGATTTTAAAATGGAGCAGTGTGCATCTATTGTTCTTGTTCCTAATAATCCTTTGCAACAACATTTGGAGAATAGCGAGAGTGAAGTTTTTAGGAAAGAAAGAGATGAGCTTGAGGAGATTTTTCTTCGTCAACCTATTCTCAAGCATGATTTACCGGTGGAAGATTTGGGTACAACACCGCCACCAAAGGAAGATCCTGTTTTTGATTTAAAGCCTTTGCTTGATAATCTTAAATATGCTCATATTGATGATAAGAAAATATATCCTGTTATTATTAGTTCTAAGCTTACAGAGTTTGAAGAAGAAAGATTATTGCAAATATTGAAGAAACACCGAGGTGTTATTGGCTATACTCTTGATGACTTGAAGGAGATTTCTCCCTCTATTTGCCAACACGCCATTAATATGGAAGATGATGCGAAGCCTGTTGTTGAACCTCAGCGTCGTCTAATTCCTAAGATGAAGGATGTGGTAAGAAATGAGGTATTACGACTTCTTGAAGCTGGTATTATATATCCTATTGCTGATAGTAGATGGGTTAGTCATGTGCATTGCGTTCCTAAGAAAGGAGGAATGACTGTTGTGCCTAATGATAATGATGACCTCATACCTCAAAGAGTAGTTGTAGGGTATAGAATGTGCATTGATTATCGAAAAGTTAATAAAGTTACTAAGAAAGATCATTACCCTTTACCATTTATTGATCAAATGCTAGAAAGGTTGTCTAAAAATACTCATTTTTGCTTTCTTGATGGTTATTCTGGGTTTTCACAAATTGCTGTTAAAACTAAAGATCAAGAGAAAACCACTTTCACTTGTCCCTATGGAACTTATGCTTATAGGCGTATGCCTTTTGGTTTATGTAATGCTCCTGCTACTTTTCAAAGATGCATGTCTGCTATTTTTCATGGCTTTTGTGAGAGTATTGTAGAGGTATTCATGGATGATTTTTCTATCTATGGGAATTCTTTTGATAGTTTCTTGCGAAACCTTGATAAAGTTTTGCAGAGATGTGAAGAAACTAACCTTGTTCTTAATTGGGAGAAATGTCACTTTATGGTTAATGAAGGAATTGTATTGGGACATAAAATTTCCGAGAGAGGTATTGAAGTTGATAGAGCTAAAGTTGAAGCAATTGAGAAGATGCCCTATCCGAGGGATGTTAAAGGTATTCGTAGTGTTCTTGGTCATGCTGGGTTTTATAGGAGATTTATTAAAGACTTCTCCAAGATTTCAAAGCCTCTTACTAATCTTCTTCAAAAATATGTACCTTTTGTTTTTGATGATGATTGTAAGGAAGCTTTTGAAACTCTAAAGAAAGCCTTAACAACTGCTCCTGTAGTTGAACCTCCTGATTGGAATTTACCATTTGAAATTATGTGTGATGCTAGTGATTTTCTTTGTAGGCGCTGTTCTAGGACAGCGAGTGGATAAAAGACTGAATGTTATTCATTATGCTAGTAAAACTCTTGATGCTGCTCAAATAAATTATGCTACTACTGAAAAAGAATTGTTAGCTGTAGTCTTTGCTTGTGATAAATTTAGATCCTATATTGTTGATTCAAAAGTTACAATTCATACTGATCATGCTGCAATTAGATACCTTATGACAAAGAAAGATGCTAAGCCAAGGCTTATTAGATGGGTACTTCTTTTGCAAGAATTTGATTTACATATTGTAGATAGGAAAGGTGCTTGATAATCCTGTTGCTTGATAATTTGTCTAGATTGGAAAATATTGCTTATGATCCTGTTCCTGTTAATGATAGTTTTCCAAATGAACAATTGGCTGTAATAAAGGTGAGCTCGCGAGACAGTCCTTGGTATGCTTGATTATGCTAACTTTATTGTTTCCAAGTACTTGCCTCCAACCTTTTCAGCTCAGCAGAGGAGGAAATTCTTTTATGACTTGAGGCATTATTTCTGGGATGACCCACACTTATATAAAGAAGGAGTGGATGGTATTCCGAAGGTGTGTTCCCGAATATGAACAAAAAGAGATATTGAGTAAATGTCATGGTAGTGCTTATGGAGGACATCACGCGGAGATAGAACCGCGCAAAAGGTTCTACAATCAGGTTTTTATTGGCCAACTCTCTTCAAAGATGCAAGGAAGTTTATTTTATCTTGTGATGAATGTCAAAGGGTTGGTAATATCTCCGGACGCAATGAAATGCCTATGAATTATACTCTTGTTATTGAACCGTTTGATTGTTGGGGATTTGACTTCATGGGACCTTTTCCCTCTTCAGAAGGTAACACTCATATACTTGTTGCTGTTGATTATGTTACTAAATGGGTGGAAGCCATACCTACAAAAAGTGCTTGACGGTGAGACCTCTTTAAAAATGCTTTTAGATATTATTTTTCCTAGATTTGGAGTACCTAGATATATTATGACTGATGGAGGTTCTCATTTTATTCATGGAGGTTTTAGAAAAACTCTTGCTAGGTATGGTATTAATCATAGAATTGCTTCCGCTTATCACCCTCAAACTAGTGGTCAAGTAGAATTATCAAATAGAGAAATTAAATCTATTTTGGGAAAGACCGTTAATAAATCTAGAAAGAATTGGGCTAGTAAATTGAAGGAAGCACTATGGGCTTATAGAACTGCTTATAAAAACCCCATGGGAATGTCACCTTATAAAATGGTTTACGGAAAAGCTTGTCATTTACCTTTAGAACTAGAGCACAAAGCTTATTGGGCTGTTAGAGAACTAAATAAAGATCCTAAACTAGCCGGTAATAAGAGGTTGCTGCAATTAAGCTCACTAGATGAATGGAGAAGTGAAGCTTATGAAAATGCTAAACTCTTTAAAGAGAAAGTTAAGAAATGGCATGATAGAAGGATCATCAAAAGAGAGTTTAATATTGGGGATAAAGTCCTATTGTATCGGTCTCGTCTCAGATTCTTTGCGGGGAAATTACTCTCGAAATGGGAAGGACCATATGTTGTTGAGGAGGTGTATCATTCCGGAGCAATTAAAATTAGCTCTCTCCAAGGCAATGCTACGCAAGTGGTGAATGGGCAAAGACTCAAGCATTATATCTCGGGTGATTCTTATAATGTTGATATTGATATTATTCAAGTGGAAACACCGGAGGCTTTCATAAAAGGTCAAATTGACAGTCTGCCAGAACCCGACTTTGAATAGGTAACAGTATTGGTAATGAAAAGTTCGCAATTTACTTTCCGAACAATATTTTTGCTGTTTTTGGAAAATATGAAAAATTACGAGATCGAAACGGAGTGGAAAAGACGCACGAGGGCGTGCCACCACAGGCCGGCGCGGCCTGGCTTGAACCCGCGCCGCCCTGTGGTCTGGCTGCCTCGTCGCCCCTCTCCGACTCTGGTTCGACCTGGTACTTTCCGTTTGTTCTGAAAATTTTTACTATATAATCCCCCGGACCCCTGGAGGTCCGTATATCGTTTTCTCGACGTGTTTTGTTTTGAGCTGTTTCTGCCAGGATTTGTCCTTGATCTAGAAGCACCATGTGACGAGGGATCACCTCGGCAATGCCTGCTGCGGTGACCCAGCATACCACTGCATGTTGTAGTATACAAGTCGTTGATATGATCTTTGTGAAGGGACTTCCTCACAAATTGCCATATCCCTCAGAGTGGTACAACAGAAACATTGCAGGTCATAACACTCCATACTTTATTACAAACATTGTCTTACAAGTTGGTATCCTCACAGGTCCTATGAGAACACCCTAAGAGACTACTAAAGTACCATTACAACTTATACTAAAGATGAAAAGAGCTCAACAACTTATTTAGGTAAGTTCTACGTTGCTCGGCTCTATGATACTAAGGTATGTCACTACTCCTCCACCTCCGTGTCATCTGGTCCGTAGACTATCCCATAGTCTACGCCTTCTACTCCGCCAGTAAGATCAGGTTCTTCGTAGACCAGCTCGTAGCTTCCTTCTGGTGCTCCATCGTTGATAGCCTCCACTTCGGGATCACGGTCTAGCAAGGGTGTCGAAAGAAAGTGAGTACGAGAGGTACTCAGCAAGTTCTAAAAGAATAAAAGGTGTTTGATGCACTAGCTACGACCATTGATCAGGAAATCGCAGGTCAATGCATGTTTTGCAAACATTTCTTCAAAAGGTTGCTTTTATTATGAAAACTATGCCGTCGGTCTTCACGGAGTTGACCAGAACTTCGTGGAGTTCCTTTCCTGCCGCGTTCGCAGTTCCTTCCCGGAACAAGGAGTGACAGCCACAATTTGATACACTCTGCGAGAGGTGCGTTACTTTTCCCACAAGAGATCTCACCCTTTTTGCCATCCGCGAGGACTTGCCCCCGTTCACACTTCCTTTGGTGTGAGGCCAGGTATAAAGATCCAAGCCCACACCGCCTTCTCCGCGGCCTGCAAACCCACCCTTTTGTCCGACCGTATACCTCCGGTAGACTTCCCCGATAATACGGCTTTACTCATGGTATACTCCGGACAATCCTTCATAGATCGGAAGAGATTAACATCACCAATGGATGGGGATTTAAAAGGATTTCCCAACCTATTGCGGCGGTGCCTCCGGCACCCCACCGTCTCCCCGATCCGTTGGCGTGCGGAAGGAAAAGATACAGCTGGCTTTTCCGAGCCATTATAGATCTCATGGTCAACGCGGTTTGTACGGCGCTAGAATCACTTGGACGGCATTGGTAATTTAATCCTAGGGTGATATAACCCATTGCAATGGAACCTCCACCATATCAACACATACCATGGTTCCATTGCCAGCCACATAGTCATATTCATAGTTGGAAATTAACATTTCATTTGCGATGCGGGAATGATAAGTATATAGCTTTGCATTAAAAGTAGTAGAAGATAATCAAGTTGACATGAGCAAGGGTGAACTTGCACGTGAGATCTGCGAGATAGTGCGGTTCAATGCGGTTGATGGAACCTGGACCTCGGGTTACGTAAGAAGCATCATTGTCCGGTAAGGACAATGTTATAAAAATCCAAATAATGCAATCATGGATGTATTATTTTATGTTGAATCCCTTTACCCCATTGAATTATTACAATTTAGGGTTGTATTTAAGATTTATGTCTTTGACGGTAATTTACAATTGATTTAAAGGTATTAATCATTGTAATTCACACAAAGTACAACAATTCAAAGTAACATGAGTTTGCTTGGTAATTACCTTAGTCATTCCAAAATAATTTGAAATTATAGAGTTACCTCTATAGTTTTTGGAATAAAAGGGAATATAGTAGTTTTCTGGAAAAAAATTCTCTGGTTCAAAAGAGATGACTTGGAATAATAGAATCTCATTTTGAAATGTTTGAAAATAAGTTTTTGAACTTATTTGAGATTTTTCCTTGAATTTTAAATACAAGGAAATAATAATTGAAAATTCCAATTGATTATTTAAATTCGAAAATTCATGATTTTGAATTTGTTTCATAAATTCCATTTCATATTTTATTCTGGTTAAGATTTATTTTTCATTCATAAATCCAATTTTTATTGGATTTTTAGAGTTGTTTATGATTTATTAAAATTTGGTAAAGTTTTGATCTTTTATTAATTAGAAAAAGACCAAAATACCCCTTGGACTCATATTGGGCCCAGCCCAATAGACTAACCCGAGGGACGGCCCAAATAGGCTGGCCCCCTTTTTGGGTTTGGTGGCGCCGAGCGGCCCACCACTCTCACTCTCACTCGGCCCTCTTCTCACTCGTCTAACCCTAATCTCTGGCGACCCTGAGGCGATGGCGTCGCCGCCATGGCCGCCGCCCTGCTCCGGCCATCACCGGCCTCCCCCGCCGTGGCCAGCTACCGATCTAGAACCGCCTTGAGCAGATCTATCGATCTGTCCAGAGCCGTTTCTCTCCTCTCGTCCTCTCTGGCGAATCGCCTCGGTACGGATCTCTCGGAGAATCGCCATGGGCGATGCGGTGATTCTCCGACGAGCTCTCGCCTTTGTCGTCGTCGTGTGCGTCTCAGAGACCGACCTGGCGCGGGTGCTCGCTTGCGGCGCCTGTGCCGTCGTCTCCATGCTTGTGCTGCTGTGGTGGTGTTCGTCGGCGTAACGCCGGCGACTTCCCGGCTTTGCAGCTGCTATGGCCGCGCGGGCATCGCCTCGCCATGCCATAGCTACGCCTCCAGGCGCGGGTAAGGTCCTCTGCTCCTCCTCCTTCTCTTCTGTGCGCCTCCCTTGCCACTGTTCTTCTTCCTCCTCATGATCTGTTGCTCTTTGGTGGTCTTGTGTTCATCTAGAGTCATACTACTGCTGCGCAATCTTACTGTGCTTCGGTTTACTGCAAGCTCATGGTCAGATTACCAGTTGCTGGTACTGGCACATGTCGATTTGCTTGCTATCTATGCTGTGCTTACTTCTCTGCTGCTCCTAGCATGCTGCGTACTTGCCATGCTCTCTTGTGCTTGCTCAAAAGCTATCTATTCCATGCTATGCTTGGTTATGACTTGCTTATGCTTCTTGGACTATCATGCTTGCTTGTCTAGGTGTACTTGTGATGCATCCGTGACACTTGTGTGGGTGCCGGAGGTGCACTGTGATATGATTCAGTACTAATTCTGCAAACTAATGATCCATTGGATCATTTCTTGCTTGTTGGCAAATCTCTCTGTGTAGCTTGGCTTGCTATGATTGATCAATTTGATCAATTGTTTGTCAGTGATTGCTTACTGGCTAACATTGTGGTTATATGGTTCACTTATTTGGTGATCTCTGATGCTCAAGCATCCATTGTCTTTGATTGCTTACTTGCTCTAGTGGCTATGAATTAAGTTGTATTGCTTAACGATATCTTGTTGTCATGCTTAGCATGGATCTGTGATAAATTCATGCTTAGATTACTTAATTATGATGAGCTGCTTATGCGGTGATGATTTAAATGTCTTGCTTGTATATGAGTTTCGTTGTTCATGATTCTTTTACAAGCAATTAAACTCGAATCCATTTACGGATAGTGATGTGGTCTATTTGGCTTGCTCTTATTTGGTGCTAAGTGTGATGTGACCTCGGTAGCCTTGCTATTGATTGGTTGCTCACCTAGTGGTTGGATCTTGTTGGCTACTCAACTTTGCTTGCATATTAGGGAATCATAGTAAGTATGAATGCCAATATGCTTGCACGTGAAGAAATCTAGGGTTTCGATGGTTATGTGCCTAGGATTTTATGTGTAATCTATACTAGCTGCTATTTATTGCAATACATCTACTGGTGCTATACGTGCATCGAGATCTTGCTTAGTGCACAAGATGCGTATCTGGATGGTTTTGTTTTAGTAGCTTTTGGTAGCGATAATCCTTGGTGAAAACCAAGTGATGATCTACCCATATGAGCATCTGCTCATTCCATGCTTATGCATATGATGGATTAGATCCATTGGATCTCTTCCGGGAACTAGCTATACCTTGTTCCGGCTCCTAGAAAGTAATGCTTTGTTGATGCGGACTTGGGTTTGTTCACGGCCCTTCACCTCCAGAGCTTGGATGATCTTCTAGGTCACCATGATCTACGGTGGCTTGAGGAGTTGTGTGTTGGTTGTTCTTGCTCAAGAACGGATGAACTCTGCTTGTTTTTGCTTCACCCTTACACTGGTGATCTTATACGAGTCGTCGGTCACTGGTTCTAGGGTTTGTGCTCCTTTTATATGATCCCTACTTCTCTCTCTGCATTGACACACAAGCCTGGCATGCTTGGTGACTATGCTCTTGCATGGCCTTGCTGTTGCTGCCCAGCACACTTGAGCTGTGTGCTCTCATATGCTGAAACTTGAGCCCCTGCATGTTGCTCGGTTTTGGTCTGCTTGCTGATCCTATCTTGTGCTTGTCCCTGGTTTTGGACAAGCACAAGTGTCTTATGACCTGGTTCTGTCCAAGCTGAAGATTGTGTCACTTGCTAGCTGTCTAAGCTGAATCTTGAGCTAACACTTATATTCGGCCAGTGTTTGTGATTTGTTTTGCGGGTTTTGAAGTTGAACATGACAGAATATGTTCTTCAAGCATTTAGTTTAGGTTTTAGTTATAGGAGCAAATTGTAATCTTCATTTTCATTTCTGTTTATTATTTATCAATTCTTGTATCAAGAATATTGTAAAGACTATGTATTATGTGTTGATGATCAATAAAGCTCAAGTTTTTGTTTATGAGCTTTTGGATTTATGTAATGTTTAAATTCTGAATTACATATTGTATTTATGATTTACTTTGAAATTCAAAGTTGTTTAAATTATGAATTCCATTTATATTGTTCAATGTTTATAGTTTAATGTATTTACACTTGTCAAATGCAAACATTCCCCAAAGTAACAAGTTACAAAAGAGATCATGTCGAAATTTCCCTAACTCACATTGCCTAACCCTAGATGCAAAATGAGAGAGAACCTCGATCCCTCTTAGGTTTAGTTGCAATAAGGCGCGAAAATTTCCCCGTTTTGCAATGAAATGCACATCCCATTTCTAAATCTACCCTTCGTTGTTCCTATGTTACGGGTTATTACGGCCTCTCCCCCTTAACGAAACTTCGTCACGAAGTTAAGATTGGTACTGAACATCTCGGGGTAAGACTTCACGAGTTCTTCTTCGTCTCCCAAGTAGCTTCTCGCTCGGGATGATGTTGCCATTGCACTTTGCAGTATTTGATTGCTCTGTTTCTTAATTTCTTCCATTGTACTTCTAAGATCTTTTCAGGCCTTTCCACATAAGTTAGGTCAGATTGCAATTCTATTTCTTCATATGTGATAGGATCATCCGGTGCCTTTAAACATTTTACGAGTTGTGAAACATGAAATACATTATGAACTTGACTTAGTTGTGCCGGTAACTCCAACTCAAAAGTCTGTTCCTCGATTCGACTGATTATCTTAAATGGTCCAATATATCGAGGGCTTAACTTTCCTTTCACTCCGAACCTTTTAAGTCCTTTCATTGGGCTAACCTTCGAGATAAACCATGTCTCCCACTTTCGGTTCCCAATCTCTTCTCTTTAAGTCGGCGTAACTCTTCGACGACTACGAGCTATCTTGAGTCTATCCCGGATCACCTCGATGACGTCTTGTCTTTCTTTGATGTAATCCGGTGTAAACTCCTTGTTTTCTCCGGTTTCAAACCAACAAATTGGTGATCTACACTTCCTTCCGTACAATGCTTCGTACGGTGCCATACTGAATACTACTACGATAACTATTGTTATATGAGAACTCCGCTAAAGGTAAATGATCCTCCCATGAGCCTCCAAAGTTCGAGCACAAGCTCTAAGCATGTCCTCAAGTATCTGATTGGTTCTTTCGGTTTGTCCTCCGGTTTGTGGATGATATCTCATCTTGAAATCCAACTTGGATCCCAAAGATTCTTGTAGTTGTTTCCAGAATGCTGATGTGAAAATCGAACCTCTATACGAGACTATCTTCTTTGGTACTCCATGTTTACTCACAATTTCCTTCACATAAATATCCACAAGCTTTTCTGCGGTATCTTTTGTGTTTACGGCTATGAAATGAGCGCTCTTGGTAAGTCTATCCACTATTACCCATATCATATCCTTCCTCTTACTAGTCATTGGTAAACCGGTAACAAAATCCATTCCGATTTCATCCCATTTCCATTCAGGTATCTCTAGTGGTTTGAGTAATCCCGCAGGACTACGATGTTACTGCCTTCACTCGTTGACATGTATGACATTCGAGACATATTGTGCTATTTCTCTTTTCATGTTGTTCCACAGAACATCTCCTTCAAATCCATATACATCTTGGTACTTCCTGGATGTATGGAATAAGGGGTTTCATGTGCTTCTTTTAATATGATTGACTTCACTCCTGGATCATGCGGTACACGAGATCCTTTTACGGAAATATAATGAATCAAACTCCCCTAGATGGAATTCGATGGTTTTCCTTCGCCAATCCTCTTGATTTCCTCTTGAATGAACAAATCATCCAGCTTGCTTTCGGATAATCTCATATTTCAAGTCCGAGTACATCTCATCCATAATCCTCATGGTTGCTATACTTCCTTTGATATCACCTTGAATAAACAAGATGCGAGCATCTTCTAACTCCTTCAGAAGTTCCTTTGGAATCTCCCATTCAGTAGGTTGATTCTCCGTACTTTTCCTACTTAGGGCATACTGCTACTACATTAGCCTTGCACTGGTGTATAGTTGATCTTAAGGTCGTAATCCTTAATCAACTCCAACCATCTCTTATGTCTCATGTTTAATTCTTTACGGGTGAAGAAATACTTCAAACTTTTGTGATCGGTGTATAACTCACACTTGGATCCATATAGAAATTGTCTCCAACTCTTCAAAGCATACACAAGCTGCCGCTAACTCGAGATCATGTACTTGGGTAGTTGTTTTCATGTGGTTTCAACTGTCTTGATCCATAAGCTATTACCTTCCGATCTTGCATAAGAACACATCCAAGTCCATTCTTGGAAGCATCACAATACTGCCAGTGTAATCCTTTCCGGAGTTCGAGAGCTGCTAACACCGGTCTTGTGGTTAACTTATCCTTGAGTGTTTGGAAGCTGGCTTCACACTCATCGGTCCACACAAATGGAGTATTTTTCTTGAGTAACTTGGTCATTGGTCCTGCAATCTTCGAAAATCCCTCTATGAATCTCAGATAATAGCTGCCATACCAAGAAATCCTCGTATTTCCTTAGCATTTTTAGGTGATTTCCATTCCAATACGGATCTGAACCTTGCTTGGATTCACCGCTATGCCTTCTTTGGTTATGACATGTCCAAGAAATTCAACACTATCTAACCAAAATTTGCACTTGCTGAACTTTGCATATAGGCTGATGTTCTCTCAAAGTTTGCGAGAACTATCTTCAAATGTTTGGCATGTTCTTCTTTATCTTTGGAATAGATTAAAATATCATCTATGAACACTATCACAAACTTGTCCAAGTACTTCATGAATATCTTGTTCATCAAATTCATGAAAATTGCTGGTGCATTGGTTAGTCCAAATGGTACAACCAAGTATTCATGGTGTCCATACCTTGATACGAATGCTTGTTTTTGGTACATCTTCCTTCTTGATCTTGATTTGATGGTATCACGACCTTAAATCTATCTTCGAGAAGACTCCTGCTCCTTGAACTTGATCAAAAAGATCTTGAATTCTAGGTAAAGGATACTTGTTCTTGATAGTTACATTGTTCAAATTTCTATAATCTCCACACATTCTCTTTCCTCCATCTCTTTTATCCACAAAAATAAGCTGGTGTACCCCATGGTGACACACTTTCTTGAATAAATCCCTTCGTTCCAGTTCATCTATCTGAGCTTTCAGTTCCACTAACTCCTTTGGCCCCATCTTATATGGTGGTTGTGCTATTGGTGCTGTGCCTGGAATCAGGTCGATTGTGAATTCGATCTCTCTATCGGGTGGCATTCCTGGTAGTTCCTTAGGAAATACATCCTTAAACTCATTCACTACAGGAATATCTTCAATTCTCACTTCTTTCAGGCTGTTGAGTTCCAATCCAATCTCTAATTCACTGTACTTATCTCCTTGGAACACTATTCTACCTCCGATGGAGTCGCGAAGTGATCCTGTTTTGTCTCCACGGTTAATCACCGCTCCATTTTACGTCAACCAATCCATCCCTAGGATGACTGATATGTCTTTCATGGGTATGATTAATAAGTCCGCGAAATACACACGGTCACATATGGTTAGGACTTGTGCTTCTTTCACGTGGGTCACTAAGATCGTTCCCCCGCGGATAGGACGGTTATAGGGGTTTCTAACTTAGAACATCTAAGCCGAATTTTTCCACAAATTCCAATGCAAGAAATGATGTGGTTGCTCCGGTATCAAATAATACTTTGCCGGGATGAGTAAGAATGCTTAGCGTACCTAAGATCTGTTTGATCCGACTCTTCCGCTTGTTCCAAAGATGTGCAATTCAGCTTTCCATAAGGCTTTCCCTTCTTGTTGTTGTAGTTATTGTAGTTGCGGTTGGTGTTGTTGTTACTTGTTGTTGCGGTTGTTGTTGTTGTTGTTTCCACCTCGTCCTCCGGAGCTGTCCGTTCCGGGACGCCTTGTTTGGACAATCCGGCTTGATGTGTCCTTCCTTCCCACAACCATAACGGATGATTCTGGGTTTCTGGCAATCCTTCTGCAAATGACCTCTCAGGCCACAATTGTTGCAGATGATCTGGTTAATTGGGTTCTGACTCTGACCTCCCCGATTGTATTGATTACCAGTGGTAGGTCGATATCGAGGTTTGAAACTCCGATCAGGTAGTGGTTTACTAATTGGGTACTTCCTTGGCTCTATACGAGCCCTCTTCCTCCTGTCCTCCTGGACTTGCCTGTAGTCATCCTCGAAAGTGATTGCCGAGTCAATCAGTTCCTGGAATTCGGCAGTTCGTGCCAACCTCAGTTGCATCTTCATGTATGGATTCATGCCTTTCATGAACCGCTTCTTCCGTTTCTCCTCTGTATCCACATCCTCAGGTGCATATCTGGATAACCTATTGAAATCCCGAACATATTGCATGATTGGTGCAGTATTCTGTCTCAGTTCTTCAAATTCCCTCTTCTTCGGCTCCACCACGCTGTCCGGAACATGAGCATCCCGAAACTTCTTCTTGAACTCCTCCCGGTGAATACCTTATCTGGAGGGTGTCTTGCTACAAGGTTCTCCCACCATGATGCTGCTGGTCACGACAACGGATAAGTGGTATATCCGATCTTCTCCTCATCGTTGCAACCAACGGTCTTCAATTTCCGTTCGGTATCCATAAGCCAATCTTCAGCGTCCATTGGTTCCGGAGCTGATGTGAATGGTAGTGGTCTTGCATTTTGGAAGTCCGATAGTGTTACTCCCTTGCCTTCATTACCCCTCTCATTGATGACATGGGTAAAGAAATCCTGCATATTCTTGCTCTGACTTTCCTGGTAACGCCTTGTCTTCCTCCATTGACCTCATATCTTGTTGGAAGTCTGGGTGCAACATTGGGTGTGGTGGTGGTGGTGCGTTTTCTGCTCTAGCTGCTGCATCCGCCTCCTCTTTTTCTCTTTCTTCCCGCTCTCTGCGAGCCTCTTCGGTTTCTACTAACGCCATTTCCCCCTAGTCCCGTAACAAAGAGCGATTACTCATAATTACACCATGCGAATGTTTTACTGAGCTCAACTCATTGCCCGAGTACTAGTCACACAATTAAATCAAGAAGCAAATCCAAAACAAACATTTATTATGTATATACACCGTATAATACATAACACACTCACAAACTTATATTACATGTGGTATATATAAACCACTTATTTGGCTCCAAGCCCAAGCCAACGGGAATTTAAAATACGTTCTATTACAATACCACCTAGATTACTTTATTCTTCCTTGGAGCTCTACTCCTCATCGTCTTCATTCGCCTCCGCGTACATCCCTGAGGTCCAACCGATACAGCGATTAGTCTTCGAACACCGTCCGGAACAAAGGTCCTTCCGGTAGGTATGTAATCTGAATCGGACGAAGTGCCAAGACAGAGATCTGTCATTCCAAAGTAACTAGATAAAGACTCATACATATCCCCGAGTGGAATACGGTGCCTCTTCTCCGGTCATCCATGGAGGATTCCTATTCACTTGACCCCTCATCTTCTTCTTCTTCTTTTTCTTTGTTCCAGAACTCTCACCTACTACGTCACTGCGATGGTTTAGATATGCCCATTTCCAAATCTAAAGAAATGGAATCAGTACCTTTCTCTTCCTGCTCGTAGTGTTGGTTAACATTTGGGTTAACCGCATCACTCTCATCTCCTGTATCACATGGAATTGGCTCCTCCTCATCACCGAAAGGTTCCCGAAACGCCAACCCGTCGAGTTTTCAATCGGTGACTCAGAGCAATTTATGTTCCATGAGTGGTCTCCCCCATATCCCGTATCATATGATGCTGACACATGTGGATAGTGCGGAACAAAGTTAGGTGTAAGTGGGTCTCTTGTAGGTAGATTTCTCTTGAACCACTGGTCACTCAAATCTACATCACTGTCTGGGTTAAAGAAGGGTGTAGTATGTTGTGGTTGTGCCCTCAAGTCATGCATCCGAGTTTGGACTTTATCAGGGTCCGTGAACTCAGCTAGCATGTGGTCAATCTCACCTCTCATCTTCATGTGTAAAAGATACATCGTGGTCAATAAAGACTTACAGCTATCCATGTGTTGTTCGCTGCGGCTTCGGGACTTCGTGGGCTAACACCAAATGATTAAGAGTGGGATCCTCATCTTCCTCGGCATGAGGTATATGAGAAAACTGCGAACATAGGAGTTCTACTGACTTGTGCTGCCTTATCTCAAGGATTGCCTTGAATAGGCCCATATGGTAGGCTGTGGTGATAGTTTTGGCTTCTCCAGTATGGCATTATACGGCTCATCGACGAGTTTTCCGGTAGTTGGACCGATACTGCACTTGGCTAGGATTTCCCCATCATAGTAAGTATACTTGATAACGGTGATCAGTGGATCGCAATGAAGTTCCTTCGGCATCCCACACGGGAGAGCTGTTATTGGTCCATCATAATCACCAAGCCAACCCTCAACTTTCCTCAGAGTCCTCTTGGGAAAAGTGTTCGCCATTATGGCTGTATACAAAAACAGAATATTAGTAGTGATAATGCATCATAATAGCTATAATAAAGAATTATCGCACTAAAATATATGGTTTTGCTATTCTCAAGTGAATAACCACCATATTTCTAGAGAATCCTTTACTATTTCTACTAGGCTCCTACAGGTTTCTTCCCTATACTAGGTTTTTCCAACCTAAGGTCGCAACATTTGCTCTGATACCAGCTGCGGTGACCCGACATACCACTGCATGTTGTAGTATACAAGTCGTTGATATGATCTTTGTGAAGGGACTTCCTCACAAATTGCCATATCCCTCGAGTGGTACAACGAAACATTGCAGGTCATAACACTCCATACTTTATTACAAACATTGTCTTACAAGTTGGTATCCTCACGGAGTCCTATGAGAACACCCTAAGAGACTACTAAAGTACCATTACAACTTATACTAAAGATGAAAAGAGCTCAACAACTTATTTAGGTAAGTTCTACGTTGCTCGGCTCTATGATACTAAGGTATGTCACTACTCCTCCACCTCCGTGTCATGCTGGTCCGTAGACTATCCCATAGTCTACGCCTTCTACTCCGCCGGTAAGATCGGGTTCTTCGTAGACCAGCTCGTAGCTTCCTTCGGTGCTCCATCGTTGATAGCCTCCACTTCGGGATCACGGTCTAGCAAGGGTGTCGAAAGAAAGTGAGTACAGAGGTACTCGGCAAGTTCTAAAAGAATAAAAGGTGTTTGATGCACTAGCTACGACCATTGATCAGGAAATCGCAGGTCAATGCATGTTTTGCAAACATTTCTTCAAAGGTTGCTTTTATTATGAAAACTATGCCCGTCAGTCTTCACAGGTTGACCAGAACTTCGTGGAGTTCCTTTCCTGCCGCGTTCGCAGTTCCCTTCCGGAACAAGGAGTGACAGCCACAATTTGATACACTCGCGAGAGGTGCGTTACTTTTCCCACAAGAGATCTCACCCTTTTTGCCATCCGCAGGGACTTGCCCCCGTTCACACTTCCTTTGGTGTGAGGCCAGGTATAAAGATCACTGTTATCACCAAGATTTGACCGAGTCAGCGGTGGGCCGCAGTCAAGATGGGCTTAAGGAAATATACGTGGAGAATTCTATGAATCGGCTCTGTTGGGTTTAATTGCCCGTGTATACGTAACATATTAGATCTATTTTAGTTTAGAGATAGAATCTTAGTCGTGCACGGTTTAGTGCATGCCCACATTAGAAAGTCCCCCGGACTATAAATATGTACCTAGGGTTTATGGAATAAACAACAACTCACGTTCAACCCCAAAAACAAACCAATCTCGGCGCATCGCCAACTCCTTCGTCTCGAGGGTTTCTATCGGGTAGCGACATGCTGCCTAGATCGCATCTTGCGATCTAGGCAGCACAAGCCCACGTTGTTCATGCGTTGCTCGTACTGAAGCGCTTTTGATGGCGAGCAACGTAGTTATCATTAGATGTGTTAGGGTTAGCATTGTTCTTCGTTTAAGCATGCTTACGTAGTGCAACCCTTGCATATCTAGCCGTCCTCACGCCTATCTCGGGTGTGGGGCGGCACCCCGCTGATCATTATTTAGTAGATCCGGTCCGGTTACGATTGCTCCTTGTTCTACAAGGATTAGTTTAATATCCGCAATAGTTTGGCCTTACAAAGGGGGAGGATCCCGTGGCACGTAGGGTGGCGTTCGCAAGTCCTAAACGGGATGTTCCTAGGATCAACTTCATGTTGGTTTTTTGGCCTTGTTTAGGATCGGCTTACGAGCACCGTGCGTGGCCATCTGGCCCAACTCTGGAGTAGGATGATCCGATTATGTGGTGAAAACCCTAAATCGTCGTAGATCTCATTAGCTTCATCTTGATCAAGCGGGACCACCAAGTATTCGTACACCCCGTACGGATCATGGGTGGATCGGCTCTTTGAGCCGATTCACAGGATAACCTGAGAGCCGATCGAGGCTCGTATTTAACGTTTACATGTATGCCCCGCAGGAAACTAAGCGAGGCAATCTCATCACCTTCCTGACCAGGTATAGGTCAGGTGGCACGCCCTGCACTTCGCAACGCCGCGTGTGACCAGAAGAGCATTGCGGGCCGTCGCTCGGAGGGGTCTCGGCCGGCCGCAGCTCTAGGCTCCCCCGGCTCTACGGTGTTGACAAGGCCGCTGCCCGCCGGTGGGTTTTGGCAGTCAACACATCCCGGCACGCCGGTGGGACAATCGTCTACATCAACCACATCGCCATCTACATCTGAGATGGCGGACGGCACGCGCAGTCACCTACGAGGATCCGCCTGACGACCTCAAGAAGCAATACAATGAGATCAAGGCTACCCTCGAAGCCGACCTCATCGGCTCTTTCCAGAGAACCCGTTATGGTGGCATCAGATGGAAGGGGTTCTCACCAGAAGGTGCACTCGATGGGATAGACCTTTCTTCCCCGTCGGAGGAACGCACCGGGGGTCTGCGGCAGGAGATCAACTACCTGGTGGCTCACTCGCTACACCGCCACTCTGAGAACTTGGTTAACGTGCTGGAGCGTGTCGCTCTGCGCGTGATCCAGGAGATCATGAGCCACCAGTACTCGCCGTCGGGACCAGCTCTCGGGACGCATCAAGGAGAATTGCCATTCCGGTCCCGGTCCACCGCTGCCATTTGCGTTGGCAGCACCTGCTGAAGTGCCGACTACACCGGCATTCCTCGTCTACGGAATTGGTGGCGACCCCGAGTGACTACCGGTTCTTAATGGAGGCGCCTAAGGAGATCCCTCATGGGTACGCATGCATGTATGTGCCGGATTGTGGTGACCGGGCACTCACAAACCAGGCCACAACATCGGGGGCTCCGGCGAAGACAGGGAGGAACGTCGGCGGCGAGAGCGGACGTGGCTAACTAAATACGCCACACCGACGAAACTCCCGAGCCCAGCTCCCTGCAGCTCGGCTCGGAGCTGGAAAAGCAAACGTGGCGAGGCCAAGTACGCCACCCCGGCGAATCTTCGAGTGCAACTCCTACGGCCGAGACGGCGGATCAGATCAGTACCATACTGAGAGACCAGTTCGGCATGATGCCGAAAAGAAGGGCGGTCGGCTATTCCAAGCCGTACCCTGACGATTACGAGATGATCCCGCTGCCACCAAAATATCGGCTCCCTGACTTCTCCAAATTCAGTGGATCGGATGGCTCCAGCTCCATCGAGCACGTCAGCCGATATTTGGCTCAACTAGGACCGGCTTCAGTGTCGGATCAGCTACGCGTGAGGCTCTTCTCACAGTCCCTCACGGGATCGGCTTTTGGATGGTACACCTCTCTACCAGCGAACTCCATCCAGTCTTGGAAGCAATTGGAAGAACAGTTCCATATGCAATACCATACAGAAGCTTCCGAGTCTGGCATTGCCGATCTAGCACAACTACGTCAGAAGCGCGGGAAACGGTGACGAATACATCCGGCGCTTCAGGAATCTTAGGAACCGATGTTATTCGGTTCGTATAACTGAAAAGGAAGCGATCGAGTTGGCGGTAGCAGGCCTTGCAACACAGCTCAAGGACATGGCCTCCCAAGCAGATTATCCCTCACCGGCGCACATGGTTCGAAACTATCGGCATATGAACAGCGCCACCCCGACCTGTACCAAGACAAGTTCAAGCGTGCGAGTAGTCATGGTCGATACGGAGGAGGATGAAGTGCCTGCGGGAGGCCAAGAGATAGCAGATGGCTGAGTGGACTCGAGGAGGAACCCCGTGGCCCGCAAATGGGTAAAGCCACCGGGGCCGCCCGTGGGATTTGATTTTGACGTAACCAAGACTGAACAAATCTTCGACCTCCTGCTCAAGGAGAAACAGATTGACGGTTCCTGAAGGTCTCAAGTTCCCCACGGTGAAAGAGCTAAACGGAAAGCCGTACCGCAAATTCCACAACTCGCTTTCCCATGCCACCAACGACTGCCGGTGTGGCGTCGGCACATCCAAGCGGCGATAGAGAAGGGGCGGCTAATTTTCAACCAGTACGCCATGAAGGTCGACACCCAACCCTTCCCCGCCGTTAACATGGTAGGAATCACCTACCCTGAAGGTTGCCAGCCAGGCCCCTCGTTCAGCATCAACATGGTAGGGCCTGGAAACCACTCTGGCAAAGATAGAGATGAGGGCAACTGCTCTCACAAGCAAGGATACGGATGAGGCCGCCCCATGCGATCGGCTCCGTCATGATGGCAAGCGCTACGTCACGGAGGGAGAGGTGAAGAATATAAGATATCGGCGACCCCTCTCTGATCACCTCCTCAACAAATATGTGAATCAGTATGGTCAACGCCGGCGACCCTATTACGGTGATAGAGAAGATCGTTTGGCTAGAGAAGCCGAAGATATCGTCGGCAGGATCACGATGAGGAGGAGCATGAGCGCTATGCCACGGAAGCATCAAGGGAGCAAGACGACAACGCCGGGCATTGGGACTGCCCCTTCTTCGTACACCGCTGGGATTCAGGAATGAGCCGATTGCCCACAATCGGCAATTGCCCGTAATGCAATAAGAAAAAGAAGGAGGCAGCCAACGTGTCCGTGTTCGAGCGCTTAGGGCCTCTCCCACCACAAAGCAAACGTGCTGAGTCACCTCGTTGGGCAGATCTTGAAGATTCGGAAGACGAGGGAGAAGTGGAAGAAGACAGGTACCACCGGCCAAGGTGGTGCCCCGACGGACTCAGCCGTTCCCAGAAGCGCAGGGTTCAGCGATTGCGCGGCCTGGAGGAAGCCGAAAGGTTGTACCTGCATACGCTAAGAAAGGCACGGCCCGATCTGGCCGCAAAGGTTCAGCGAACCCTGGATGAAGAGGGTCGTCCACGGAAAATGGAGTGGCGCCCTAAACAGAGGAAAGCCGATGATGAGACATCGGCCGGCACAAACATGGTACTCGTCTTGCCGACGGAGCGTAGCGCTCCACGACTCTACGGAGCGCACAAGGTGGACGACGACAGGCGCATCAAGTCGGAGGTTGGGTTGGTTTCATCCAGCTCGACAAAGTAGCAAGATCAAACCAATGGGCAAACCAGGAGAGGCTGATCCTTGTGATCGGCCCCGAAAAATTTACGAAGGGAACTTACAAAACCTTCAACGAACAAGCAACGTGGAGGCCGATTCCAGCAATCGGCCAAAATTGTCCTCACCTACCTTTACGCTCGGGTTCAACATGTTATCCAACAGAGCCGATACCATCAATTTTCTTGACAGAATCGGCTCGGGGGGGCGCCCAGGTATATGGAAATATGAGGGTATACAACAGAAGCATCTCATCTTTTGTTGATGGTTATTGAAACATTGGGGGCCGGTTAAGAAAAATCGGCCAAAATAAAAAAAAAAAAAAATTTTACAGCCGATGCGAGGGCATCGACTTTAGAATTGAGAGGCAGCCGATGCGCAGCCATCGACTTTAGTGGAATTATGCAGTGTTTATCGAGTCTCCACCAAATCTAGACCAATGGTGGTGCTTTCTGTTCCTCGAGGGAGTAAAGCAATGGAAACTTCTCCAGCTGCTTCGAGCCGATCCGGGTTCCCGAACCTTTTCCGTCAAAGAGGAAACGGAGGATTATCGGTCTGTCGGAGGAAGAAAGAGGATCGGCTGTGGCGCATTCTCTACGACATTCTCGCCTCGAGTAAGGCTCGGGGGCAACGGACCTAGTGGATACTCTGTTTAAGAACCGATGAGGATACCATCGGCTGATCCTTCATTGCAACCCTCTTCACAATGATGGGTACTGAAAAGGATTATTTGGTTTGGTTGGAAAAATTCGAAGGTTGTTTCGAAAGTCCAGGCACCTTCCACCAGATTTAGAAAATCATCAGTTGAAGAAGAGAAGGGTGAATTTCAAAGGACCGATGCGGTGCGATCGGCTCATTACGCATTGGCAAAGGGGACGAATCGGCAAGGTCAGTAGAAGAGAGAATCGGCTCAATTAAAAGGAATCGGAAAAATCAAGATTGGGGGAAAAGTTCTTCATTGATTAAGAGGAGATTTCTTACATGAGGAGCTAATTGCTCTCAAAAGGGGAATACTAGGGGTTCCACTGCCCCATCTACTACTACTGGCCCTATTCTAGAGGTCCTATCTATGGGCCATCACTGCCCTCGTCGTCGCTGTCGTCGCCATTGTCGGCGCTGCTCCCGGCGGGCTCGTCGTCGCTCCAATGGCCGCCGACCGGGCCCTCGTTGTCTTCATCTTCTTCGTCAGCGTCGTCCTCGTCGCTGTCGAAGTCGCTAAGATTGCCCGGCCAAGGGCAGAACCGCTGGCCGGCGGCTCGTCGGAGGAGCCCTCGTCGTCGTCCTCCTCCTCCTCTTCCTGCTCCTCCTCCTCCCCGGGAGAGGTGAAGTCGCAGGAGAAGCCGTCCTCGTCACTCCCCTCTTCCGTTCCCCCAACGGCGAGGAAGCGGAGGTCGCTCTCCCCGTCCGTCAAGGACTCGGTCGTCCTCGGACCGGACGGAGAAGTCGTGGTCCGCTTCCTCCCCGCCGCAATGGCGCGGCGGGTGTTGGCCGCGTGGACCGCCGCCGCGTCGTACTCCGGCGTCGGCTCACGGGACGTGGAGGATTGGCTAGCAAGATCCGATGGAGCGAGAGGAGGAGGAAGACATGGTGGCTGGGAGGGTTTTTTCGGAGTGCTAGTGCGGAGGAGATACAAAGAAGAACTGTTCAGAGCGGTTAAATCGAAGGAGGATATAGTGGAAATTCAATGCCACAGCAGTTTCCGAGGAAGTGGTGCCTAAAAAAAAAAAAAACTGCCAGGTCACGCGGAGAAGTTGAGAAGGCAAGGCATCATCATGAGGAATACTGCGACGGTTCTGCCACGACATGACCCGACGAAGGAAAGCAGAGTGATTTTGGAATTACCAATTCCAAAACCAGGGGGGCATGTGTTATCACCAAGATTTGACCGAGTCGGCGGTGGGCCGCAGATCAAGATGGGCTTAAGGAAATATACGTGGAGAATTCTATGAATCGGCCTGTTGGGTTTAATTGCCCGTGTATCCGTAACATATTAGATCTATTTTAGTTTAGAGATAGAATCTTAGTCGTGCACGGTTTAGTGCATGCCCACATTAGAAAGTCCCTCGGACTATAAATATGTACCTAGGGTTTATGGAATAAACAACAACTCACGTTCAACCCCAAAAACAAACCAATCTCGGCGCATCGCCAACTCCTTCGTCTCGAGGGTTTCTATCGGGTAAGCGACATGCTGCCTAGATCGCATCTTGCGATCTAGGCAGCACAAGCCCCACGTTGTTCATGCGTTGCTCGTATCGAAGCGCTTTTGATGGCGAGCAACGTAGTTATCATTAGATGTGTTAGGGTTAGCATTGTTCTTCGTTTAAGCATGCTTACGTAGTGCAACCCTTGCATATCTAGCCGTCCTCACGCCTATCTCAGGTGTGGGGGCGGCACCCGGCTTGATCATTATTTAGTAGATCTGGTCCGTTACGATTGCTCCTTGTTCTACAAGGATTAGTTTAATATCTCGCAATAGTTTGGCCTTACAAAGGGGGAGGATCCCGTGGCACGTAGGGTGGCGTTCGCAAGTCCTAAACGGGATGTTCCTAGGATCAACTTCATGTTGGTTTTTGGCCTTGTTTAGGATCGGCTTACGAGCACCGTGCGTGGCCATCCGGCCCAACCTCGGAGTAGGATGATCCGATTATGTGGTGAAAACCCTAAATCGTCGTAGATCTCATTAGCTTCATCTTGATCAAGCAGGACCACCAAGTATTCGTACACCCCGTACGGATCATGGGTGGATCGGCTCTTTGAGCCGATTCACGGGATAACCCGAGAGCCGATCGAGGCTCGTATTTAACGTTTACATGTATGCCCCGGCAGAAACTAAGCGAGGCAATCTCATCACCTTCCCGACCAGGTATAGGTCAGGTGGCACGCCCTTGCACTTCGCAACGCCGCGTGTGACCAGAAGAGCATTGCGGGCCGTCGCTCGGAGGGGTCTCAGCCAGCCGCAGCTCTAGGCTCCCCCCGGCTCTACGGTGTTGACAAGGCCGCTGCCCGCCGGTGGGTTTTGGCAGTCAACAGATCCAAGCCCACACCGCCTTCTCCGCGACTGCAAACCCACCCTTTTGTCCGACCGTATACCTCCAGTAGACTTCCCCCGATAATACGGCTTTACTCATGGTATACTCCGGACAATCCTTCATAGATCGGAAGAGATTAACATCACCAATGGATGGGGATTTAAAAGGATTTCCCAACCTATTGCGGCAGTGCCTCCAAGACCCCACCGTCTCCCCGATCCGTTGGCGTGCGTAAGGGAAAAGATACAGCTGGCTTTTCCGGAGCCATTATAGATCTCATGGTCAACGCGGTTTGTACGGCGCTAGAATCACTGGACGGCATTGGTAATTTAATCCTAGGGTGATATAACCCATTGCAATGGAACCTCCACCATATCAACACATACCATGGTTCCATTGCCAGCCACATAGTCATATTCATAGTTGGAAATTAACATTTCATTTGCGATGCGGGAATGATAAGTATATAGCTTTGCATTAAAAGTAGTAGAAGATAATCAAGTTGACATGAGCAAGGGTGAACTTGCACGTGGACTGCGAGATAGTGCAGTTCAATGCGGTTGATGGAACCCGGACCTCGGGTTCTCGTAAGAAGCATCATTGTCCGGTAAGGACAATGTTATAAAAATCCAAATAATGCAATCATGGATGTATTATTTTATGTTGAATCCCTTTACCCCATTGAATTATTACAATTTAGGGTTGTATTTAAGATTTATGTCTTTGACGGTAATTTACAATTGATTTAAAGGTATTAATCATTGTAATTCACACAAAGTACAACAATTCAAAGTAACATGAGTTTGCTTGGTAATTACCTTAGTCATTCCAAAATAATTTGAAATTATAGAGTTACCTCTATAGTTTTTGGAATAAAAGGGAATATAGTAGTTTTCTGGGAAAAAATTCTCTCGGTTCAAAAGAGATGACTTGGAATAATAGAATCTCATTTTGAAATGTTTGAAAATAAGTTTTTGAACTTATTTGAGATTTTTCCTTGAATTTTAAATACAAGGAAATAATAATTGAAAATTCCAATTGATTATTTAAATTCTGAAAATTCATGATTTTGAATTTGTTTCATAAATTCCATTTCATATTTTATTCTGGTTAAGATTTATTTTTCATTCATAAATCCAATTTTTATTGGATTTTTAGAGTTGTTTATGATTTATTAAAATTTGGTAAAGTTTTGATCTTTTATTAATTAGAAAAAGACCAAAATACCCCTTGGACTCATATTGGGCCCAGACCCAATAGACTAACCCGTGGACGGCCCAAATAGGCTGGCCCCCTTTTGGGTTTGGTGGCGCCGAAGCGGCCCACCACTCTCACTCTCACTCGGCCCTCTTCTCACTCGTCTAACCCTAATCTCTAGCGACCCTGAGGCGATGGCGTCGCCGCCATGGCCGCCGCCCTGCTCCGGCCATCACCGGCCTCCCCCGCCGTGGCCAGCTACCGATCTAGAACCGCCTTGAGCAGATCTATCGATCTGTCCGAGCCGTTTCTCTCCTCTCGTCCTCTCCTGGCGAATCGCCTCGGTCTGGATCTCCTGGAGAATCGCCATGGGCGATCTGGTGATTCTCCGACGAGCTCTCGCCTTTGTCGTCGTCGTGTGCGTCTCCGAGACCGACCTGGCGCGGTGTCGCTTGCGGCGCCCGTGCCGTCGTCTCCATACCGTGCTCGCTGTGGTGGTGTTCGCTCGGCGTAACGCCGGCGACTTCCTCGGCTTTGCAGCTGCTATGGCCGCGCGGGCACCGCCTCGCCATGCCATAGCTTCGCCTCCGAGCGCGGGTAAGGTCCTCTGCTCCTCCTCCTTCTCTTCTGTGCGCCTCCCTTGCCACTGTTCTTCTTCCTCCTCATGATCTATTGCTCTTTGGTGGTCTTGTGTTCATCTAGAGTCATACTACTGCTGCGCAATCTTACTGTGCTTCGGTTTATCGCAAGCTCATGGTCGGATTACCGCTTGTCGGTACTCGGCACATGTCGATTTGCTTGCTATCTATGCCGTGCTTACTTCTCTGCTCGCTCCTAGCATGCTCGTACTTGCCATGCTCTATCGTGCTTGCTCAAAAGCTATCTATTCCATGCTATGCTTGGTTATGACTTGCTTATGCTTACCGGACTATCATGCTTGCTTGTCTAGGTGTACTTGTGATGCATCCGTGACACTTGTGTGGGTGCCGAGGTGCCCGTGATATGATTCAAGACTAATTTCGCAAACTAATGATCCATTGGATCATTTCTTGCTTGTTGGCAAATCTCTCCGTGTAGCTTGGCTTGCTATGATTGATCAATTTGATCAATTGTTTGTCGCTGATTGCTTACTCGGCTAACATTGTGGTTATATGGTTCACTTATTTGGTGATGTCGATGCTCAAGCATCACCGTGCCGTTGCTTACTTGCTCTAGTGGCTATGAATTAAGTTGTATTGCTTAACAAGATGTCGTTGTCATGCTTAGCATGGATCTGTGATAAATTCATGCTTAGATTACTTAATTATGATGAACTCGCTTATGCAATGATGATTTAAATGTCTTGCTTGTATATGAGTTTGTCTGTTCATGATTCTTTTACAAGCAATTAAACTCGAATCCATTTCCGGATAGTGATGTGGTCTATTTGGCTTGCTCTTATTTGGTGCTAAGTGTGATGTGACCTCGTAGCCTTGCTATTGACTCGGTTGCTCACCTAGTGGTTGGATCTTGTTGGCTACTCAACTTTGCTTGCATATTAGGGAATCATAGTAAGTATGAATGCCAATATGCTTGCCTCGTGAAGAAATCTAGGGTTTCGATGGTTATGTGCCTAGGATTTTCCGTGTAGTCTATACTAGCTGCTATTTATTGCAATACATCTACTCGGTGCTATTCAGTGCATCGATCTTGCTTCGTGCACAAGATCTCGTATCCGGATGGTTTCTGTTTTAGTAGCTTTTGATCGGCAAGTAATCCTTGGTGAAAACCAAGTGATGATCTACCCATATGAGCATCTCGCTCATTCCATGCTTATGCATATGATGGATTAGATCCATTGGATCTCTTCCAGGAACTAGGTATACCTTGTTCCAGCCTCCTAGAAAGTAATGCTTTGTTGATGCAGTACTTGGGTTTGTTCACAGCCCTTCACCTCCAGAGCTTGGATGATCTTCTAGGTCACCATGATCTCTCGGTGGCTTGAGGAGTTGTGTGTTGGTTCTGTTCTTGCTCAAGAACAGATGAACTCGCTTGTTTTTGCTTCACCCTTACCCGGTGATCTTATCCGGTCGATCGGTCACCGGTTCTAGGGTTTGTGCTCCTTTTATATGATCCCTACTTCTCTCTCTCGCATTGACACACAAGCCTGGCATGCTTGGTGACTATGCTCTTGCATGGCCTTGTCGTTGCTGCCCAAAGACACTTGAGCTGTGTGCTCTCATATGCTGAAACTTGAGCCCCCGCAGCTGCTCGGCTTTGGTCTCGTCGCTGATCCTATCTTGTGCTCGTCCCTGGTTTTGGACAAGCACAAGTGTACTGTGACCTGGTTCTGTCCAAACTGAAGATTGTGTCACTTGCTAACTGTCTAAACTGAATCTTGAGCTAACACTTATATTCTGGCCAGTGTTTGTGATTTGTTTTGCAGGTTTTGAAGTTGAACATGACCAGAATATGTTCTTCAAGCATTTAGTTTAGGTTTTAGTTATAGGAGCAAATTGTAATCTTCATTTTCATTTCTGTTTATTATTTATCAATTCTTGTATCAAGAATATTGTAAAGACTATGTATTATGTGTTGATGATCAATAAAGCTCAAGTTTTTGTTTATGAGCTTTTGGATTTATGTAATGTTTAAATTCTGAATTACATATTGTATTTATGATTTACTTTGAAATTCAAAGTTGTTTAAATTATGAATTCCATTTATATTGTTCAATGTTTATAGTTTAATGTATTTACACTTGTCAAATGCAAACATTCCCCAAAGTAACAAGTTACAAAAGAGATCATGTCGAAATTTCCCTAACTCACATTGCCTAACCCTAGATGCAAAATGAGAGAGAACCTCGATCCCTCTTAGGTTTAGTTGCAATAAGGCGCGAAAATTTCCCCCGTTTTGCAATGAAATGCACATCCCATTTCTAAATCTACCCTTCGTTGTTCCTATGTTCTGGGTTATTACACCTACGTATTGTAGACTAGGGTTTTCGGGAAGAGCGACGATGGAGATTCCGGGAGCGAGATTAGGCACACGACGTACCCAGCTTCGGGTCCCCTCGGTGGAGGATCCCTACGTGCTGCTAGCAATCCAATATATGATCATAGATGTGTTTACAGGGTGCCGCCGTAGCGGATCTATGTTGTCTATATTCTGTCTATCCGTTCCCCTCTCCCTATCGGGTGCCCCGGCTAGCTTTATATATGCAACCAGCCCTAGGGTTTTACAAGAGTCCTAGTCGACTACTTCTTCGGGTTGCCTTGTTGGGCCTTCTCCATATTGAGTCTTCTCCATATTGGGCCGAGCCGGGTATACCAATAATGGGTACCCGAAGGGTATGCCCATGTCAGTAGCCCCCGAGTTTATAGGGAAGTCGAAGACTTGCGTAGAAACTCCAAGCATAACCATCTCCGGAGTCGAAGAAAATACAAGGCGAGGTCCATGTCGTAGATCATGTGTAGCGTAGATGATGTCGACGATTCTTGAAATTATCGGGTGCGCGGCAGCGCTCCCGATGGGAGTAGCCCCCGAGTCTATGGGCAAGTGCTTGCACTTGGGCATAGACTCAAGTTGTACTACTCGATGAAGAACTTAACTATATTTCTGGAGGACTCGATGAAATCCATGTGCTCCCGATGGGAGTAGGCTCCACTCGAGTCGTAGAATCGAGTTGAGTCTGCAAACCTTGATTGTCATAGATGCTGTCGAAGTTATTTTCTATCGGGTGCGCGACCAGCGCTCCCGATGGGAGTAGCCCCCGAGGCTACAGCCAAGTGTTTGCACTTGGGTGTAGGCTCAACTTGCTTTTCATCGACACCACAATTTTTCCTCTTTCTTGTATCATATCGGGAGGATGAACAATACTCTCGATAAGAGTAGCCCCCGAGCCTATGAGCAGGTGCTTGCACCTAGGCATAGGCTCGAGTTGTACTACTCAATAATCAACTTGGCACAGCCCCTCTTTTTTATCGACTCCAGGTCTTTGCTATTTTTATTTGACATCCATATCTATATTGTACAGGGATAATGGTAATTGGGGCTAGTTCATCTGACGGATCAGGTACTAGTTAACCGCTCTAGTGGCAATCCGCAAAAACCTACTTCAAGATCACGTCCCTGGACATGATCCCGGGATACTGGTGTAAACTTCGACAGGTGCCGCTTAAGGTCTTACCATTCTGTCGAGTCCCCAGTCATATTTATCGGGTACCTAACGCGTCCGTTAGGATTTTTCTTGGTATCTGTTGATACGGATAAAAGTAGCAGAGCGCAGTCTTCGGCGATGCCACGCCCAGCAGAACGGATCTGGGGTCTTACCTTCGCAAATTTGCGGCATTCAGAAATTGATCGCAACTTTGGCGTTCGGCTGATGCAATGACCCATTTTGCGGGTTCTTCTATATTTTTCTCTCGGGCTTGATGAGACAGCCGAATATATTGGTGCTTCTATATTGTCGTCAAGCACATCGCCGATGCTCTTGCTCAGAACAAATGACGAGTCAATGGACCCGAAGATTTGTCCATCCTCTTTTTTTCTCCCCTTTTTTTCTACTCCTCTTTTTTTTTACTCCTCTTTTTTTTTTTTTTTTTTTTTGGTTTCTCCTTGATGATAATTTCGTCGAGTTCCTCCCACAGAAAATTTCTTCGGGTCCTCCTTGAGGACAATTCTTCGGGTCCTCTTTGAGGACAATTTCTTCGGCACCTCCTTGAGTATAATTCTTCGGCACCTCCTTGAGGATAATTCTTCGGAACCTCCTTGAGTATAATTCTTCGGCACCTCCTTGAGTATAATTCTTCGGCACCTCCTTGAGTATAATTCTTCGGCACCTCCTTGAGGATAATTCTTCGGCACCTCCTTGAGTATAATTCTTCGGCACCTCCTTGAGGATAATTCTTCGGCACCTCCTTGAGTATAATTCTTCGGCACCTCCTTGAGGATAATTCTTCGGCACCTCCTTGAGTATAATTCTTCGGCACCTCCTTGAGGATAATTCTTCGGCATCTTCTTGAAGATAATTTTTCGGGACCTCTTTGAAGATAATTTTTCGGGTTCCTCCTTCAGGAAAATTTCGTCGGGTCCTGTCCTTTCTTCGATTTCTCCCTGTAGACAATTTCGTCGGGTTCTCTCTTATATACTTTGAAATCTGCTTTCTCCTGCACAAATAAACAAACTTTTTCTATCTTTTCCTTGACTCTCTTTTTCGCATGCGGTGTTAGATGCTCAGATTCGATGATATGTAAAGCGAATATATGCCGCGCAGCCCCGAGCGTCGGGTGCGGCGAAAGTAAATGATAATCAACTTTGTGCAAAATAAAAGAATACTTAGCTTATTGGACACGACGAAGTCGATGCGTGATGAAGTCTTCGAGTGTAGATAAGAAATCTAGCCAAAGTAGAAACCACCAAATAGCAAAAAAGGGTGCCGCAAAATTGTTGATGAAGAAATAACCGAGCCCCCGAGCGTTACTGGGGTGATGTCATGATTGTTGCTGAGACGCCGTGTCACGCTTGTTACTCGGGCGAAATCGTTGTCGAGCCCCCGAGTATTATCCGTGTCGCCAAAAGAAGATCATTAAGGATGAAATATTGAAGATGAAGTCCGAGATGAAGTTCTTGAGATGAATCCATATTAAAGATTACACCATCAAATATGAATCATATAATGAAGATGAATCCGCCGATATCATAGAGGATGAATCCATTGACCCGAAGAATCCATTAATAACCATAAAAGATGAATCCGTTTATATCATAGAGGATGAATCCATTGACCCGAAGAATCCATTAATAACCATGAAAGATGAATCCATTGATATCATAGGGGATGAATCCATTGAGCCGAAGAATCCATTAATAACCATAAAAGATGAATCCATTGACCCGGAAACGCGTCGGGTAATATTATATTAGAGGAAACCAATGATAACCTTATAAGATGAATCCGACGAAGGCAAAATCCAAGTAAGTCGAAGAAGATGAATCCACTGAGCCGAACAAGATAATTTCACTAAGCCGAAGAAAATAAATCCACTGCCGAAGAGAATAATTCCACTGAACCGGAGAAAATAATTCCACTAAACCAGAAAAGATATATCCAGAGCCGAAGAAAATAAATTCACCAAGTAACCGAGTATATTTGCGGTAACGAAGTAATGACACAACCACGAATATCGGGTGTATTTGCTGTAATAATGTAATGACGCAGCCCCCGAGTATTCGGGTGTGGCGAAAGTAAACAAATAGTCAATTCTTTGAAGAAGAAATTGAAAAAAAAAACTTAGCTTTTTATCGGGTGCGACGGAGTCATTGCTGAAGCAAGTCGGACGGACGCAGTAGATCGGCGAGTCCATGCGGCGTTTTAGCCGAAAGTAGTCGATGAGGTGACACGGTCGACATGGCGGGTCCACGACGGGCGAGCCCCCCGAGCGTACAGAATATGCGACGGTGAAAATAGTCGGAGTTGATGGTCTTTCCGAAGTAATTTATGGTGGCAACGAAATCCTAACTCGATGTATATCCTCCATATGTCTTCAGGGCTTCGAAGCTAGAAGGCAACTTGGCTAATTCATCCTTGTTGCCAGAACAAGATTAGGCAGTTGAGCAATATCTTTTTCAAATTGTTCCTCGCACATGTTCATAAGGAAGGAAAGAAAAAAAAACGACAGGAATTAAGCTCTATACATGATTCTAGATTGAGAGTCTATTATAATGATGCTTTTACCAACAAGATTAGTAACTAGCAGATTAGAAAAATAGTACGTACGAGGAGGGATCGTACCTTTTGGAACTACTAGTACTACATACTGAAACGATCATACCTTTGCTTTTGCTAAAATTTGTTTTCCATACCCGACAATTCCTGCATGCTTTTGTGTTTGCAAGACCACCCAGACGTGATGGTGGCAGCCTTGGAACTTGATCCGATCTCCAACAGCTGCGTTGTAGCACGATGAAAGTAGCAGCCGCACAACTTTTTTTGAAGTAAATATGTCTTCGTGTAAGGCTGGACATTGCCGCATCGAGATGGATCGCGAAGTGCAGCGATCGCGCCGCTGTTTTGAACTCCCCGACGAATTCGATCATGTTGAAGAAACCGAGAAAACCAGACTCAATCTGGCCGTTGTTGTTGATGGTGAGAGATCTCGCCCGGATGACGAAATCCAGTCGTCGCAGATCCCCACAGATGGCGCCAATTGACGAGGGATCACCTCGGCAATGCCTACGTATTGTAGACTAGGGTTTTCGGGAAGAGCGACGATGGAGATTCCGGGAGCGAGATTAGGCACACGACGTACCCAGCTTCGGGTCCCCTCGGTGGAGGATCCCTACGTGCTGCTAGCAATCCAATATATGATCATAGATGTGTTTACAGGGTGCCGCCGTAGCGGAGCTATGTTGTCTATATTCTGTCTATCTGTTCCCCTCTCCCTATCGGGTGCCCTGGCTAGCTTTATATATGCAACCAGCCTAGGGTTTCACAAGAGTCCTAGTCGACTACTTCTTCGGGTTGCCTTGTTGGGCCTTCTCCATATTGAGTCTTCTCCATATTGGGCCGAGCCGGGTATACTAATAATGGGTACCCGAAGGGTATGCCCATGTCACCATGGTCTCCAAGAACAAGGGCAAGGAGCTTCTGGATGAAGATAATCAAGATCTTGAGTGGAAAGAGGAGGACAAGGACGTCAAGGAAGAGGATGAAGAAGAGGTGGAGGAAGATTTGCGCGCACACCCGCGTGCTACCATCGCAAGCATCAAGGTGGTGGACAACCCTTTTAGTGCAAACAAGAGCGCAAGAATTCGCACTGGAGGAGCGGTTTCACGTCATTACCTGGCTCCGAAGACATCTTTATCAGGCACTCACCATCCCTTCCACAATCTAATTTTCAATAATCAAATTGAAGGGACTCTCAAGGCAGCATTGCCTAGCAATTGGGATATAGATCGCTCTAACACTTCAGGAAGGAGGAAGCCTGAGGGTGAAGAGTGGGGAAATAACTCCAAGAGTTGGGACTCGCCGTCGGACAGACTTCTTAACCGCGTCGAGCACAATTCGGAGATGATTCGCAACCTCACATACAAGATTGATGAGCTTCAGGAGCTTATTGAGAAGCTTGTCAGGAATTCATCACCACCATCGTCAAAGGAGTAATTCATCATCGGTATTGGCATCCCCTTGGTTTGTTCCAAGCTTGGGGGAGTGCCGCGGTATCACATCATCACTACCTTTTACTTTTTACTATCAAGTAGTGTCATATCATGAGTAGGGAAATTATCATATAAGATGGGTTGCAGTGCGGAAGTATCTCTCCTTTAGTTTGTCTATGTATCCCTTGGTGTGAGTTATCGTTATGGAATATTAATGAGAAGCCTTATCATTTACATATTGCACATCTTATTTTAGTTTGCAATCTATATTATATGATTGATCTTGTTGTTAAGTATTGGTACCACTTTGGGAGCATTGAGTAAATCTATTTGGTTTTGGCAAACTTAGCAATGGTCAATAGCAACAATACTTTGAGTTCAAGAAGAATAGAGGAAATACATGTAGAAGATGTTATTATCTTTCTTATCAGTCCTTAGCTTAGCATTCTAAAGTTAAAACTGTTTGTGCTTACAAGTAAGATGCATGATTGTTTCTATCACATGTATATTTGTTTGTTTCCCTCAACTCTTATGCTTGCTATTTAAACCTTGCTAGCCAAAGACCTGTACTGAGAGGGAATACTTCTCGTGCATCCAAACCTTAGCCCAAACCTATGCCATTTGTGTCCACCATATCTACCTACTGCATGGTATTTTCTGCCATTCCAAGTAAATACTTCATGTGCTACCTTTAAACAATTCAAAACTTATTACTCTTTATTTGTGTCAATGTTTTATAGCTCATGAGGAAGTATGTGGTGTTTTATCTTTCAGTCTTGTTAGGCAGCCTCCACTAATGGACTAGTGGCTTCATCCACTTATCCTATAATTTTGCAATAAGAGCCGGCAACGGGTTCCCAGCCCCAATTAATCAACTTTCATTAATAATTCTCTTCACATGTTTTGCCCCGATTCATCGGTAAGCAACTTAATTTTGCAATAGACACTCCTCCATGGTATGAGATTGTTGGAAGGCACCCGAGGATTCGGTTAGCCATGGCTTGTGTAAGCAAAGGTTGGGGGGAGTGTCATCCTTAAATAAACTAAAGTACATGTGTAAACAAAAGAGAAGAGGGATGATCTACCTTGCTGGTAGAGATAACGTCCTTCATGGGAGCCGCTCTTTGGAGGTCCGTTTGGCAAGGGGGTTAGAGTACCCGCTACCAATCGTTGACAACGACAAACACCTCTCAAAACTTTACTTTTATTCTCTTTATATGATTTCAAAACTGAAAAAGCTCTAGCACATGATTTAATCCCTGCTTCCCTCTGCGAAGGACCTGTCTTTCACTTTATGTTGAGTCAGTAAACCTATTTCCCTCCATCTAAAGCAAGCATTTGAGTTGTTGTGATCAAACTATTATTTTGTGATTTGCTTCATCATGTCTTTACTCTTTCTTGTTTAGTACAAGTTTTACCTGAATGAATATAGCTTTGAAAGTCATCAATGATTAATATGATTGAGTATGCAAGTTACCATAAGTTTTAATATGAGAGCGCTGCTCAATAGATAAAGTATAATCTGTTAACTCGTTCTTCGACCAAGAACAAAGTTTGCCATCACCAATTATGATTTCTTATGCACCTTTATTTGTGATTACCTTATACTTGTTTCAAGTTGAGTTATATGAGGAAGTTGTTTATTATAATGTCTTGTGTGAATGAATATGATGCTTCTTGTCCGTATTTTGTTTATCGACTCTTCACTCCATAAACATGTGGTCCTGTTTACCGAGTTCGTTTCGCTTGGGGACAAGCGAAGTCTAAGCTTGGGGGAGTTGATACGTCCAATTTGCATCACTATTTTATATCATAATTTGCTGTTATTCATTGATATATTTCATATTGGGACACAATACTTATGTTATTTCATCTATTTTGCATGTTTCATGATTATTTGAAGATCGCGCACCGGAGCCAGGATTCTGCTGGAAAAAGCACCGTCAGGATGCAATATTTCGGAAGATCTACTGTGGAAGGAAATTTCACCAAAAATCCTATTTTTCCAGATGACGAAGGAAGCCAGAAGGGGAGCCAGCTGGACCCAAGGTGGGCCCGGACCATAGGGCGGCGCGGCCCATGGCCCGGCCGCGCCACCTTGTGGTGTGGGGGCCCCACAGCCCCTTTCGCCTCCTTTTCTTCGCGAAACCCTTCGTCCCGAAGCCCTAAGCCACAGAGGAATCCTCACGAAGGGTTACAGCCGCCTCTGCGGGGCGGAGAACACCGGAGAGAAAAGAGCTCTCCGGCGGGCAGTGAATCCGCCGGGAAATTCCCTCCCGGAGGGGGAAATCGACGCCATCGTCACCGCCATCGAGCTGGACATCATCTCCATCACCATCATCATCATCTCCACCATCATCACCGCCATCTCCACCGCTGCACCTCGTCACCGCTGTAGCAATTTGGGTTTGATCTTAATTGTTTGATAGGGGAAACTCTCCCGGTATTGATTTCTACTTGTTATTGATGCTATTGAGTGAAACCGTTGAACCAAGGTTTATGTTCAGATTGTTATTCATCATTATATCACCTCTGATCATGTTCCATATGATGTCTCGTGAGTAGTTCGTTTAGTTCTTGAGGACATGGGTGAAGTCTAAATGTTAGTAGTGAATTATGGTTGAGTAATATTCAATGTTATGATATTTAAGTTGTGGTGTCATTCTTCTAGTGGTGTCGTGTGAACGTCGACTACATGACACTTCACCATTTATGGGCCTAGGGGAATGCATCTTGTACTCGTTTGCCAATTGCGGGGTTGCCGGAGTGACGAAACCTAAGCCCCCGTTGGTATATCGATGCGAGGAGGGATCGCAGGATCTCGCAGTTTAAGGCCGTGGTTAGATTTATCTTAATTACTTTCTTGTAGTTGCGGATGCTTGCAAGGGGTATAATCACAAGTATGTATTAGTCCTAGGAAGGGCGGTACATTAGCATAGGTTCACCCACACAACACTTATCAAAACAATGAAGATTAATCGGCTATATGTAGCGAAAGCACTAGACTAAAATCCCGTGTGTCCTCGAGAACGTTTGGTCATTATAAGTAAACAAACCGGCTTGTCCTTTGTGCTAAAAAGGATTGGGCCACTCGCTGCAATTATTTCTCTCGCATTTTACTTACTTGTACTTTATTCATCTCGTTACATCAAAACCCCCGAATACTTGTCTCGTGAGCATTTACAGTGAATCCTTCATCGAAACTGCTTGTCAACACCTTCTGCTCCTCGTTGGGATCGACATTCTTACTTATCGAAGATACTACGATACACCCCCTATACTTGTGGGTCATCACTGACACGAGAAATCGGTTATCAAACAAGCGGGGAAAGCGATTTACCCAGGTTCGGGGCCCTCGATGAGGTAAAACCCTTACGTCCTGCCTGTCTGATCTTGATTATGAAAATATCAGGTTACAATGGGGTGCCGAAGGTTTCTGCTGTGATCTCGTCGAGAGGCTAAGTACTACGGGGACCTAGCTCTAGACTTGTGGTGGCTAAATTTGCTAAGATTGATTGTGTCCCTCGGTAGCCCCTCTCCTGGCTCTTATATAGGGGGCCAGGTCTCGAGAGATATGTCTGGGTACGGCTAGGTTACAAAAGATCCTAGTTCTAGACTTTCCTTGTTTGATTCGTCTCTTCGTCTTGTTCTTCAAGGAATCTTCTTCGACACCGACGTAGTGGCCCACCTTGCCATCGGGTGTCTTCATCGGCCTCCTAGTTGGGCCGCATAGGATAGGGCAATAACAGTTACCCGAAGGGTAATGCCCACGTCAGCGCTTTTTAATGCCATCGCATATTAGGCCATTCATCCTTTCTACTTGCCCGTTGGTCTGAGGATGTGCAACCGAAGAAAATTTGAGCTTGATGTCATTGCTGTTACAAAAGTGAGGGAATTATTTAGAATCGAAGTTATTTCCATTGTCTGTAAGGATGCTATGCGGCACACCAAAACGACAAGTTATTCCTTTGAAGAATTTGACAGCGGTTTTGGCTGTTTGATTAGTGACTGGTATGGCCTCGATCCATCTGATGAATTTATCAACTGCTACCAATAGATAAGTATGACCACCAGGCGAAGATTTTGGCAGTGGGCCAACTTGATCAAGCCCCCATTGTGCAACGGGCCAGGCAAAGGTATTGTCATTAGATCTGTGGCAGGTGCATGTGGTTTTGGCGCAAAACATTAACAAGGGTCGCACTTCCGAACTAATTCTCTTGCATCGGCTGCTGCTGTTGGCCTATAAAACCCAGCTCTGAAAGCTTTGGCCACAAGTGCTCTGCTGCTTGCATGATGACCACAGGTTTCTTCGTGTATTTCTCGCAACAGATCTTTTCCATCGTCGATGGCAATACACCGCTTGTAGAGGTCACCATCTACTATGACAAAGGCCTTAGATCGGCACACGATGCGTTTAGCTTCCGTCGGATCATCTAGTAATCGTTGCTCCATCAAATACGCTAAAAAAATTCAGTCCATAAGGGCTCGAGAAGAAGAACTTGCTCTTTAGACTTATCAGTGATATCTTCGGCAGCTTCCTGGTGGATAGCCCCCGAGTCAGTAGCCAACACTTCTGGAGGTGCCAAAGTTTTTTCTTTAATGGATCTTTGAGTAATTACTTCATAGAAGACTCCATCTGGAATAGAGGAACATGTGAAGCCTATATTAGCTAGAGCGTCGGCTTCCTCATTGCTGGCTATGTTGATGTGTTTTAGTTCACAACCTTCAAACTTGGCTTCCATCGATTGATATAACTGATGATAAGAAATCATGTTGTCGCTGATAGCATCACATAAATTCATCGACTGTTGAACCACGAGATTTGAATCTCCATAGATTTCCAAGGGAGTGGCTCCGCATGCCTTGGCCATACGCATCCCGTGTAATAGTGTTTCATACTCTGCTTAATTATTTGTTGGTAATGAAAAATTCATCCTTAAAACATATCTCATTTTGTCTCCTTGCGGCGAGATTAATACTACTCCGGCCCCTGCTCCGGTGCTTCGCTTTGATCCATCGAAATACATCGTCCACAATCCGGACATGTCGGGTGCTGCCGGGATTTGTGACTAGATCCAATCAACCAAGAAATCGGGAAGGACCTGAGATTTGATTGTTGTTCGGTTAACATAAGAAATATCATGTGGTGCTAACTCGATAGCCCATTGAGATACTCTACCTGTAGCCTCTAGGTTGGTAAGTATGTTCTTCAATGGTGCTTCGGTGACAACGATGATCGGATGCTCTGCGAAGTAATGTCGTAATTTGCACGCTGTCCTCCATACGGCATATGCCAATTTCTAGTGATGAGGATATCGCTGTTTTGCCGGTGTAAGTACCTCGTTAAGGTAATAAACGGGGCGTTGCACGCATGGACTTTCCCTGCCTCTGCACGTTCGACTACAAATATAGTGCTAATAACTTGTACAGTCGCAACTACGTAGAGCAGCATTGGTTCCTTTTCCTGCGGAGTCACGAGGACCGGATAGGTCGACAAGACCTTCTTTAAGTTATCGAAAGAATCATGTGCCTCTGCTGTCCATTCGAACTTCTCAGATTTCTTCATTAGTTGGTAAAATGGTAAGGCCTTTTCTCCCAGTTTTGCGATAAATCTGCTAAGCGCTGCCAATCGTCCCGTCAACTGCTGCACCTGCTGCAAACTTTTTGGCGGTTCCATATCAAGAATAGCTTTGATTTTCAGAGGGTTAGCTTCTATCCCTCGAGCTGAAATAAAGTACCCGAGTACTTGGCCTCCTGGTACCCCGAAGAAGCATTTCTTCGGATTCAACTTGATTTTGTATTTGTCGAGGTTGTCAAAAGTTTCTCTCAAATCATCGATGAGAGTAGCTACATTTCTGGTTTTGACGACGATGTCGTCGATGTAAACCTCAATATTTCGGCCAATTTGTTCTCCAAGGCAGGCTTGCATGCACCGCTCATAGGTTGCACCTGCGTTTTTCAGTCCAAAGGTCATGACATTGTAACAGTAAACACCATGCGGAGTTATAAATGCAGTTAACTCTTGGTCTTCTTTTTTGAGCTTGATATGATTATATCATGAGTAAGCATCGAGAAAGGAGAGACGATCGCAGCCTGCCGTGGAGTCGACTATTTGGTCGATACGAGGCAATGGGAAATAATCCTTTGGGCAATGCTTATTGAGGCTTGTGTAATCGATACACATACGAAGAACTGTTGTATCTTTCTTTGGCACCATGACTGGGTTAGCTACCCATTCGGCTTCCTTGAGCTTCCGAATAAAACCAGCCTTGCGGAGCCAATTAACTTCTTCGCCAATAGATTTTCTTTTTGGTTCCGAGAAACGACGTAACGTTTGTTGTACAGGTTTAACTTTGGGGTCAACATTGAGGGCGTGCTCAGCGAGTTCCCTGGGAATACCTAGCATGTCGGATGGTTCCCATGCAAATATTTCCCAGCGCTCACGGAGAAACTCGATGAGCACGCTTTCCTATGCGGCAGCAAGATCTGCCGATGTGTTGACCGTTTTCTTCGGATCAGAGGGATGTACTTGATGCTTCTTGGCTCCCTTGGCAACGTCAAATTCATCGGATTTTACATTCCGATTATCAACAGGTGGCTGTGTATGATCAGTGACAACGTCGAGTGCATTAAGTTCTTCCCTGACTCCAAACTTTGAAGCGATCTTCTGAAAATCCCTATCGCAGTTATCAGAACGAGAAAAACTCCCGTGAACAGTTATTGCTGTCCCATTATTGCCTGGTATCTTCAACTTCAAGTACGCATAATGAGGTACCACCATGAATTTGGCAAACACTGGCCTCTCGAGGATGGCATGGTACAGTGATTCCCAATCGACCATCTCGAACTCAAGTTTCTCCTTCCTGAAATTGCTAGGTGTGCCGAAGACTAAATCTAGTGAAATTTTACCAAGGGGATAAGCGGGTCGGGTTGGGATGATGCCGTGGAAGCCAGTATCAGATTCTGTTAGCATATCGACCGATAATCCCATTGCTTTCATTGTGCTTGCGAACAAAAGATTTTGACCGCTTCCTCCATCCATGAACACTTTGCTCATGTTGTATCCTCCAATCTGCGGTTCAAGGACTAGGGCAGCATGACCGGGCCTAGGAACAGCTGTCGGGTGGTCTGCTCTGCTAAACAGGATGCTCTGATCGGATCAATCAATGTAATCGGGTACCGCTGCCATAGCTACCTCTGCAAATTTTATTTCTCGTGAAAACTTCTTGGCCTTTCTCTTCGAAAAGTTGGTCTTATGAATCATGTTCACTTGACCTCGAGAGGCAGGATAAACTTCGGTTGGTATGTAAATATCTTCGCCCAGTGTATACTGCTGCTGGTAGCTGTAAGCTAGTGCTCTTTTTTCTACCGAACGAGCTTTTGCCTCTGATTCAGACCTTAACTCGTCATAGAACTTTTGAATGTCGACGAACTATCGACAATCTTTAAGTAAATGAGTGGCCTTCTCGACGATATCTTTCGGGTCGATATAGGAGTGCAAATAACACGGCGCGTCAAGCTGTTCCGTAGCCGACAAATAAGGTGTACGGAGGCGGTTCTTGCTGGATTGCGCATTGTAGTATCCCTTCTCGCACTGTTGAAGGTGACTTGCGGCTTGTTCTTCTTCTTCACGGCGTAGATCCCTTCGCCTCTTCCGTTGCTCCTCTCTGCTACCAAAGTGACTTCTGCTTTCGCTGCTGTTTCTGGGTAAGCCTACTGAAGCTGTCAGTGGAACAATGGTTTCTGGAGCCGAAGTCCTTAGGCGTTTGAACTCGAAAGTCAGAGGAATCCTTTGGAATCGATGATGAAGTGGACCCCTCCGAAGGTTGTATCCATATTGATGGGATTCGTAGCATTGAAAACAAAAAAATCCTACCGCAAGAACGAATAACAAGCCAAGATCCAATCTAGAAGATGGTAGCAACGAGAAGATCATGAGACTAACCCTCGAAGATTTCCAAAGCCTACGAGATCAGATCTCTTTGTTGTTGTAGTCGATCACTTGCCGCTTTCAAAAGCGCGTAGAAGATCTTGACGGTGCCACAGTCGGGCAGCACCTCTGTACTCGGTCACACGTTCGGTGTTGATGACGACGTCCTTCTCCCTGTTCTAGCGGGCAGCGGATGTAGTAGATCCTCCTCGGAATCCCGCCAGCACGACGGCGTGGTGACGGTGGTGGTGGAGATCTCCGGCAGGGCTTCGCCGTAAGCGCTGCGGGAGAAGATGGAGGAGGGAGTAGCTAGGGTTTGGGAGAGGGGGTGCTCTTGGGCGCCGGGCTTGGTGCCCCTTGGGTGGTGCGGCCAAGTAGTGGTGGCCGGCCCCCTCCCTCTCCTCCTCATTATATAGGTGGAACCCCTAGGGTTTGCCCAAAGATTCGAATAAGAGTCCAACTCAAAACTTACCATATGGGTGAAACCTAGGGGGATAGGGACTCCTCCCTTTCCTTCTCCCTTGGCCGGCCAAGGTGGTGGAGTCCACCATGGACTCCACCTTCCCTCTTGGTTGGCTGGTTAGGGTTGGTGGAGTCCATCCGGGACTCCACCTTCCATGGTGATTTCTTCCGGAAGGTTCTAGAACATTCTAGCGCCTTCCATAAATGCACCGGATCATTTCCAAACTTGGAAAGTGACTTCCTATATATGAATATTATTCTCCGGACCATTCCGGAACTCCTCGTGATGTCCTGGATCCCATCCGAGACTCCGAACAACATTCGAACTCCATTCCATATTCCATATCTACTTAAAACGACATCAAACCTTAACTGTGTCACCCTACGGTTCGTGAACTATGTAGACATGGTCGAGACTCCTCTCCGACCAATAACCAATAGCGGGATCTGGAGATCCATAATGGCTCCCACACATTCAACGATGACTTCGTGATCGAAAGAACCATTCACATAAAATAACAATTCCCTTTGTCTCGCGATATTTTACTTATCCGAAGTTTGATCGTCGGTATCTCCGTACCTAGTTTAACCTTGTTACCGATAAGTACTCTTTACTCGTACCGTGATATGATATCCCTTGTGAACCAGTCACATGCTTGCAAGCTAATTAGATATCATTTCACCGAGAGGGCCCAGAGTATATCTATCCGTCATTAGGATGGAAAATCCCACTATTGATACAAGTGCCTCAACCCTATACTTTCCGAACACTTAATGCCACCTTTATAACTACCCATTTACGCATTAATGTTGGGTGTCATCAAAGCATCCATCCGGTGTAGGTGATTAACATGATCTCATGGTCAAAGGATTAAGTAACTATGCATATTAAAGCTTGAAGCATAAAGAACTAAATGACTTGATCATATGCTACGCTTACTATGGGTGTATGTCCATCACATCATTCACCTAATGATATGACCTTGTTATTAATAACATCCAATTTTCATGATCAGGAAACCATGATCATCTATTAATCAACAAGCTAGTTTAACAAGAGGCTTACTAGGAACTCTGGTTGTCTACACAACACACATGTATTAACGTTTCCACTTAATACAATTATCGTATGGGGTGTAAACATTTATCATAAACACAAATATATATTATAATAACCACTTTATTATTGCCTCTTGGGCATATCTCCAACACATATTGCCGCGTAACTCCGAAGAGATCGGACGCGAGGCCTCAACGCGTGGTGTGTACTCGAAGTAACCACTACGAATCGAGTTTCTTGGACTTGGAGGTGTTGGTGAAGTTAGCACAAACGCTGCTGATGGGACCGGAGCTGCCGATGACGTGCCTTGTACCGACAGGTTTTCCACAGACGGTGCCAATTGTCGAGGGTACTCCTCGACAATGCCCACCTTTTGGGGCTTAGGGTTGACGGAATCCTGCAGGCTGACACGAGACATCGGATACCAAACAAACGTGAAGAGAGATTTACCCAGGTTCGGGGCCCTCGATGAGGTAAAACCCTTACTTCCTCCTTGTCTGATCTTGATTATCGAGGATATCGGGTTACAATGGGGTAGCCGAAGGCTTCGACTATGAACTCGTCGAGAGGCTAAGATTTCGTATGACCTAGCTCTAGACTTGTGGTGGTTATGGCTAAGTTGATTGTCTGTCCCTCGGCAGACCCTCTCCTGGCCCTTATATTGTGAGCCAGGTCTCGAGAGGTCTGTCCGGGTACGACTAGGTTACAAAGAGTTCTATGTCTAAACTTTCCTTGTTCTTCGTCTTCTTGCCTTGACGTGGGCATTACCCTTCGGGTAACCAATGTTGCTCTACTCTACACGGTCCAACTAGAGGCCCATGAAGGTAACTGATGGCAAGATGGGCCACTAGGACGGTGCGGAGGAAGATTACTTGAAGTACAAGACATGGAAAAAGCCGGACAAGGAAAGATTGGAGATAGATCTACTGTAAACCTACTCGTACTCGAATAGAGACATCGAGGGCCCCGAACCTGGGTAAATCGCTCTCCCCGCTTGTCTGTGAACCGATGTCTCGTGTCAGCTTGCAGGATTCCATCAACCCTAAGCCCCTATCGGAGGGCATTGCCGAGGAGCACCCTCGACAATTGGCGCCATCTGTGGGAAGCCTGTCGGCACAAGGCAGGGCATCGGCAGTACCAGTCACATCTGCAGCGTTCGTGCTCGAGTCACCAACACCTCCAGGTTCAAAAGATCCGATCCGCTGCGGATCCTTCGAGTTCGTACCACACCTCAAGTCATCGCACTCGATTTCTGCGGGATCGTGTGACGACATGACCACCACCTTTGGAGGCGTCCACTTCATCATCGACTCCGGAGGCTTTCTTCGCCTCCCTAGGACAAATATGTCCGGTTTGGGACCCTCGGTTTCGACAGAGGATACCTTGGCAGCAACCTTGGGAATTCCACCCAGAAGCACGCATGGAGGCAGCCGAGGAAGTTTTGATCCCACAACAGGGCGAAAGAAAAGACGAAGGGAATTATACCATGGAGAAGAAGAACGTGCAGCGCCTCACCCTCGTCAGTCCGAACAGCAGCAGGAGGGCATGCAATCGATCCATGGCCGCGCTCGTTCACCGCACCTATCAGCCACGGAGCAACTCGATGCACCATGCTATCTCCACTCCTACATCGACCCAAAGGACGGTCGGGAGAAATCCAGTCACCTATTGAGGAACTGCCGACACTTCCTAGAGATTCGACAGTTCTGTGATGACCTCAGGAGTGAAGCAATATCAAGAGTTCACATGATGGAGAAGAGGGCAAGATCCTACAGCTATCGGGCAGAGCCGTACGTGCCGGAGCCGTACGAACCAATGGAGAATGACGAGTATGTACCTGCCGAGGTATTCCCAGAACCACGCGGGCAGGTCAGCATGATCCATAAAACCAGCTTTTCAAAAAGGGAAACCAAGAAATTCTCGCGAGAAGTGAAGTACGCAGAAGTCGCTATGGTCGACACACCCGAATTCATCGACTGGTCGGAACAAAGTATCTCCTTCGACAGGACAGATCACCCGAAAGCTGTCCCTAGACCAGGCCATGCAGCTCTAGTCCTCGAGGCGCAGATCGGAGGGTACAACATGAGCAAAGTATTCATGGACGGAGGAAGCGGCTTAAACCTACTATTCGCCAACACAATGAGAGCAATGGGCTTAACAGTCGATATGCTGAGGGAATCCGACACAGGATTCCATGGCATTATACCGACTCGACCCGCTTATTCTCTTGGAAAAACGTCATTGGATGTGGTCTTCGGCACGCCTACCAATTTCAGGAGAGAAAAGATCGAGTTCGAAGTTGTCGACTGGGAGTCTCAGTATCATGCCATCCTCGGCAGGCCGGCGTTTGCCAAGTTTATGGCCGTGCCTCATTATGCGTACCTAAAACTGAAGATGCCAGGCAACAACGGAATCCCAATAACCATTCACGGAAGTTTTGCTCGATCAGACACCTGTGACAGGGAGTTCCAGAAGATCGCTTCGAAATTCGGCGCTAAGGAGGAACTCAATGCGATCGACGCAGCCGTGGACCATACGCAGCCACCAGCCGACAACCGAAACGTAAGATCTGACAAGTTTGATGCTACAAAGGAAGCCAATAAGCTGCAGGTGCACCCCACTGACCCGAAGAAAACGGTCAATATATCGGCTGACCTTACGGTCGCATAGGAAAGCGCGCTCATCGAGTTCCTCCGTGAGCGCTGGGAGATATTTGCATGGGAACCATCCGACATGCCAGGTATCCCCAGGGAACTCGCTGAGCACGCCCTTAACGTTGACCCAACAGCCAAACCAGTGCAGCAGTCGATGCGTCGATTCTCTGAACCCAACAGGAGAGCAATTGGTGAGGAAATTAATCGACTTCGTAAAGCAGGATTCATCCGAGAGCTCAAGGAATCAGAGTGGGTGGCTAACCCTGTCATGGTACCCAAGAAGGACACCACCGCTCTGCGTATGTGTATCGATTACACCGGCCTCAACAAACACTATCCGAAAGATCACTTCCCCCTGCCTAGAATTGACCAGATAGTCGATTCCACAGCCGGATGCGACCGCCTCTCCTTTCTCGATGCCTACTCTGGGTATAACCAGATCAAATTGAAGAAGGAAGATCAGGAGCTAACCGCGTTCATCACACCACACGGCGTTTTCTGCTACAACGTCATGACCTTCGGGTTGAAAAATGCGGGAGCAACTTACCAACGTTGCATGCAAGCTTGCCTTGGAGAGCAGATCGGGCGAAACATCGAAGTCTGTATTGACGATATCGTGGTAAAAACGAAGCACACTGCCACCCTCGTCGACGATTTGCGGGAGACCTTCGATAACCTAGACAGGTATAAGATCAAGTTGAACCCCAAAAAATGCTTCTTCGGAGTACCAGGGGGGCAAGTGCTAGGATACTTCATCTCGGCCAGGGGGATCGAAGCCAACCCTTTGAAAATCAAAGCTATTCTCGACATGGAGCCGCCAAAGAATCTGCATCAAGTGCAGCAGCTTAGCGGGACGTTTAGCAAGCACTCGAGAGGTTCATCGCCAAGCTAGGAGAAAAAGCTTTGCCTTTCTATAATTTGATGAAAAAATCGGAAAAGTTCGAGTGGACAAAGGAGGCGCAGGAATCCTTCGATAACCTGAAGAAAATCTTGTCGACATCTCCAGTCCTCGTAACCCCCCGCGAGAAGGAAACAATGCTCATGTACATAGCTGCGACTGCCCAGGTCTTCAGCAGCGTCTTGGTCGTCGAACGAGAAGAAGCAGGAAGAGTTCATGGTGTACAGAGGCCCGTTTACTATCTCAGCGAAGTACTTACACCCGCAAGACAGAGGTACCCTCATCATCAGAAGCTGGCATATGCAGTATGGAGGTCAGCCCGCAAGCTACGGCACTACTTCATAGAGCATCCGATTGTCGTCGTGAGCGAAGCGCCGTTGAAAAATATAATGACCAATCCAGAGGCCACAGGTCGAGTGTCTCAATGGGCTATCGAGATAGCACCTCACGACATAACTTACGTTAACCGGACAGCTATAAAATCCCAAATCCTCCCAGACTTTGTGGCGGACTGGATTCAATCCCAGACACCGGCGGCACCCGACATGTCAGGATCATGGATAATGTATTTCGACGGGTCGAAACGAAGCACAGGCGCAGCAGCAGGAGTGGTGCTGATATCACCACAAGGAGATAAGATGAAGTATATACTACGTATGAACTTCTCTATGCCGACAAAGAATGAAGCAGAATACGAAGCACTGCTGCACGGAATGAAGATGGCAAAGGCGTGTGGGGCGACTCGCCTGGAAATCTTTGGGGACTCAAACTTGGTAGTACAACAGTCGATGAATTTGTGCGACGCAGTTAGCGACAACATGATCGCCTATCGACAGCTGTATCAAAATATGGAAGCCAAATTCGAGGGGTGTGAGCTCAAACATATCGGCAGAGCCAGCAACGAGGAAGCCGACACCTTAGCAAACATCGGCTCCATGTGCTCTCCCATCCCAGACGGAGTATTCTACGAGGTGATCACTCAGCGGTCAATAAAAGAGAAGGCGCAGGCACCTTTAAAACCATCGACTGAGGAAGCAGAGGCAAACCCGCAGCAAGTTACTGACGAAGCTCCAACTCTCCCAGCCGAACAAGTCCTCCTCCTTGAGCCATTATGGACTAAACCATTCCTGACGTACCTAACAAAGCAGGAACTGCCGGCGGATCCAGTAGAAGCAAAACGAATCGTCAGGCGATCGAAAGCTTTCACCATAGTAAACGGAGAACTCTACAAGCGTAGCATTTCCGGTATCTTCCAAAGGTGCATTGCCATCAATGACGGAAGAGCACTGCTGCGTGAGATACACGAGGGAACTTGCGGGCATCATGCGGGAAGTAGGGCTCTCATAGCAAAAGCCTTCAGGGCAGGATTCTACTGGCCAACGGCGGCGTCGGATGCTCGAGATCTAGTCATGAAGTGCGATCCTTGCCAACGGTTTTCCCCAAAACCGCACGCCCCTGCAACAGACCTAATGACGATACCCCTGGCATGGCCGTTCGCCCAATGGGGACTCGATCAAGTTGGGCCACTGCCGAGATCATCGCCTGGAGGACACACGTACTTATTAGTCGCAGTCGATAAATTCACAAAATGGATCGAGGCAGTACCAGTACGAAACCAGAAGGCAAAAACAGCAGTCCAATTTTTCAAGGAAATAACATGTCGATTCGGCGTGCCTCACAGTATCGTCACAGACAACGGGACTAACTTTGACTCCAAAGAATTCCGAGAATTTTGTGATGACAGGGGAATAAAACTGAAATTCGCATCAGTGGCTCACCCGCAAACAAACGGTCAGGTGGAAAGGATCTACGGTCTAATAGGGGACGGTCTCAAGAAACGCCTTACAGGCGCAGAGGGAGCTTGGGTCGAAGAGTTACCATCAGTACTTTGGAGTTTGCGTACCACACCTAACAGGTCGACGCAGTACACCCCATTCTTTCTGGTACATGGAGCCGAAGAAGTCCTACCAGCTGATGTTCGATTCGAAGCACCTCGAGTGACGGCCTACACAGAACCCTCTTCCAACATCGCACTGCAAGATGCTGTAGACCTACTAGATGAAGCCCGAGACATTGCTTTAGCCAGAACCACGGTATATCAGCAGGCGCTGAGGAACTACCACGAGCCGACGAATACGCAACCGGTGCTTTAGTGTTGGAGATATGGTGCTTCGGCTGAAGCAAAAAAGGCCCTCGAAACTCGAGTCTCCATGGGAGGGACCTTACATCGTCACCGAAGTAATACCAGGAGGAGCGTACAGGCTCAAAAATCCAACTTCGGGAAAAGATGTCGGAAACCCATGGAATATCGCACACCTGCGACGGTTCTATACATAGGGCGCGATCATTTTTTATTATTTAAGTATCCCTTCAAGTTGCTTTTCCTTATGAATAAAGTTTTAATCAGGTTTTCTGCCTCCTTTCTTCAATTTCGGCCCCACCACCTGAACAGGTTGACTGCGCCCCCTATCTTCGGCTCTTACTCCCATCGGGAGCGCTGGCCCAGAAAACACGCAGTGTCATTAATTAAATACTCTCAACGGGAGCTAAGATTAATGACACACAAAAAGAAAACAACCAATCCAAGCCTCGATAAAATACGCGAGTGCTGCAGTCGATGGTTACATTATCACAAAATAAGGCTCAAACCGGTGCACCGCGTGACGATGCCAAGCGTCTAATTCCCTCGACTAAGTCGACGGGTCTCGCTTTTACAAAACTTACACAAAGGCTTCGCAATAACATTGCATAATCCAACGAAGTCGTCAGGAGAGCAGGTTGAACTGATCACTCAGCCGCCCCCGACAAATAAAATATCAATCGAATTAACATAGCGTGCAACGTACGCAATAAATTTATACAAAATAATCTTATGCAGGAAACAAGACTATTACATTCATAGTCGAGCTCCCCGGTCCCAATGGGCCTTCAGATCCTTCTCAAGGCACGACTCCATCCGGGAAACAATGGTGTATGCAGGACCTCTAGCGGCATCATACTACTGGCCTAAGCTCCTCTCGGTGTTTGCTACGGCTCCCAAATCTAGAGATGGATGACATGCCAATATTGAAGCAAAAGCAAGCTCCGCACCAGCCAGGAGTTCCTTCCGCACCAGCTGCCGAATCCTTTCGGGAGACTTGAATCGGGTGAACAAGGCGGATAAGGTTTCGGGTGCTTGGTCCAGAGGAAACAAGGTGCTCCAAACCATCGTGAGATGAGCGTGGAACTTATCAAAGTAATAATGCGCCTTCCCCACTCGATACTTAAACTTCGCCATGACAACAGCCTTCGGACGATGCAGCCACAAACCATGATTCGGGTGCGCGACGTCAGTCATTGCCTCAACCTCTTCATGGATCTTCCTGTTCTCTTCAGACACATCAGAAGCTACGACTGGAAAGGAATAAGGACCAGTTAAGGGAATATTCAAAACTATTGCAGAAAGCAGAGCATGGATTAATACTTACAGCCCAAACTTTCGGTAGCAATATGGAGACCATCAAGAGCGTACTGTTCGATAGTTGTCGCTATCTCCCCCTTTTTCTTCACCAAGGCCGCCATCGCACGAAGGGAAGTGATGTCTTTGTCTAAACTAGACACTTGATCACGCAAGCGGCGAACGAGGCTTGACTCATCATTACTTGAAGAATTCGGAAAAAGCTCACCACGAGAAGAAGACGGAGGAATCTGCAGTGCAATCCTTAATTCAGACCAGTATCAAAGTAAAACTCCCATCGGGAGCGCTGGGCATATATGATACATTCAAAAGCGTGTCCAAATTGGCAACAGAGCCTAAATAAAATTGGACTACGACAAAGTTACGACTGATCTTATTTACAATAAGTCGAATGAAAAGTTCAAGGATTCGCTGATGACGAGTCAGGGGCAGATTCGGGAGCAGGCTTGGCTTGAGCTTCATCTACTAGCTTCAGAAGTCGGTTGGCACAAGTAACTGCTGATCGCTTGTAAGGTTCAAGGTCGACTAAACGATTGTCGTTATCGACAGGCAACGCCTTGGACAACTCCTCCAATTCTGATCCCATCCCATGGCCCATGAGCAATTGGAAAGTAAGAACCGCCCCAAATAAACGGCTACGACGTTTCAATACCTCCACAGGCTCGGAAGGGTCAACGAGGAAAGAAGCCGCAATCTCGTCGAGAGTCTTGTCCTCCTTCATCTTCGGGAAGATCATCGAGTATAACCTCGACAGCGCTCCCTTGGCCTTTTTCAAAAGACTAAGTACTTGGACATTAGACTCGGTAGCAAGTGACAAGGCATCGGCTGTAGAGTCCTCCCGAAGCTGATGACGTCGGGTGACGGTTAGGTCGGCAGCATCTGAAAGGAAGACAGGTCAGCAATCAATAATAGAAACACCAAGACGAAAAACGGTGAACTATGAGCTATTACCTAGCAAATCCTTGATGGACTCACGAAGAGCGCCTTCCTTCTTGTCGATCGCGGCCGCCGCTGCATTCTTGGCATCTAGCTCATCCTTCAGTCGCTGCTTCAGCTTCTTCACTTCCTCCTTCAGCAAGACGTTCTCGTTTTTAGCGTCAGTGGCAAGCCTGTTGGCCTCAAGCACCTGATCAGCCGAAGATCTGATGGTCTTTCGAAGTTGGGAGTTTTCAGCTTCTAGTCGGGTGAACTCTTCGGCGAACTCCACCACAGCATCGACTGTGGCATAAATTGGCTGCGGCAAAATAAGATCATAAGGATTCAGTCGATATAAAGAAAAACTCGGCAACGTGGAGCAGGTTGAATACTTACATGGTCACGACCAGCCGATGAAGTAGGAACGTCGCCAGGAGGAATAACCGTGACACTGGAACCTTCTCTACAACCGTTCGCGAGGGAGGCGTCGATTTCGCGGGAGAAGGATTGGATTCCTTGGCCGATGCAGCTCTCTCGGAGAAAAGTTTGGCCCTCTTTGCAAGAGGGATTTCATCATCGTTATCATCAGAGCTACTTAAAAACAGTGCACAGTTAGCATGCAAGATGATAGGAAGTAAATCAAAAAAGGAGTATAAGGCACTCACAGGTCAAGGTCATCTTCGCCTGCAAAAAAGCTTGTTGAACTCTTCATGACGGGAGGTGGCACGGCAGCTTCATCGGCATCATTATCTCCTCCGCTAGGACTTGATTCAGCTGTGGTGATAAATTCATCGTGCACCTGCTTCCGACGCCTACTCCTGATGTAGGCGTCGTCTTCAGTGGCCTCTTCTTCTTGGACATCGCTGTCCTCAAGGGCGTGCGGGGCCTCCTCGGTTCCGTCGGAATCCTCGTCGTCATCCTCTAGTACAACACCGCTTTCGGGTGTAGGAGGGTAGCATCGGGCAGCAGCGAGCGCCTGCCGAAGGAAAAGAAGTTTGTGGGGACACAACAGGTAAAGGAATAACAATAGCAGAAAAGAAGAAACAAGACAAAAGATTACCTCAGCTGGAGGATGATCAGAGTCATAAGGAGAACGAGCCGACGTCAGGACGATGTTGTCCCTCATACTAAGGCATGTTAAGCGGCGGACATCGTCCCGGAGCTCTTCAGCCGAAAGTTCGGCAGAGCTAACTCTGGATTCATCCTCCTTGCCCGTGTAAAGCCACAGCTGGTGGGGGCGAGACATTAACGGTTGCACTCGACGTTGGAGGAACACCGAGACAACCTCAGTACCGCACATTTTCAAGCCTCCCGTGTTCTTCAGAGTGACTATTTGGTCGAACAGCCTGTCGGCTGTCAATCTCTCTTCGGGAGAAAGAGTGTTTTGCCAAGATTTCTTCGGCTTAGCTATCAGCTTATCTTCAAAGGGAGGAAGGTTCAAGCGTTGCCCAGGCACCAATGGGTCTCGCAGGTAAAACCACTTGTTGCGCCAGCCTTGGACGGACTCCTTCATTGGATAGTCAAAGTAGTCGACTTCCTTCCTAACAACAAAGCCAACGCCACCGACGACGGGGGGGCCGTTGCTATCATTATGGCGCTTCACGTAGAAGATCTTCCTCCAGAGACCCCAGTGAGGGTCGATGCCAAGGAAGGCTTCGCAGACAGTGATGAAGATAGAAAGGTGGAGGATGGAGTTTGGGGTCAGCTGCCAGAGCTGAATCCCGTAGAAGAAAAGAAGAGAGCGAAGGAATTCGTGTGCTGGAAGAGAGAGGCCACGAAAAAAAAAAGCAGTGAACATGACGGTGAAGCCCTTTGGGGGCTTTGGGCGAGAAACTGCACCTGGAAGGCGAATATCATCCTCAGACGAGGAGATGAATCCGAGGGCCCGCAGTCTGTTGATGTCGCGGTTGGAAATGGCGGAGGCACTCCAATCACGGCTAACTTTGGCCGCGCCCGAAGCGCTAGCACCCTTCTTTTTACCCATGGCACTTGAAGCTTCTGAGGGAAGGATGCAGGAAGGAGGAGAGGATGCGCGAAGGAGATGAGCAGTAGGAGGTGTAAAAAAGTAAAAATAAGGAGGCCCTCTATTTATACCATAAGGATTAACATGAGATCGTGGCCATAACTCCGTGGGCGTCGTGGGAGGTGGAGCGAATCTAGCTGTACACGTGGCACTTGAAAACAGGATGGAACCGGCGGCCCATTATTCCCACGTCGCGCGAAAATCGAGGAAACGCCTCGGTCGCTGCGCGTGCACTGGTCAAAACCTAAAAACTGCCTGCACAGAACTAGGGTGGGCCCGGGAGGTCAAGTCTTGTCAATCAGGTCACAACAGCGGCGTGTCATCAGTGACGTCATGGGCACTGTTGATTGCATACGGAGAGATAAGAAAGTATCGGGTGGTCAACTTGAGCCTACGCACGGATTGCGAGCATCCGCACCTAGGCTCGGGGGCTACTCCCATCGGGAGCGCAGGCGCGCACCCGATAGAATAAAGATTCAAAGGAAAAACGTGACTCGAGTCTGCACCCGAACGTAAGCGCCTGTGCTCAGACACTCGGGGGTTACACTCCCATCGGGAGCGCTGAACGCGCACCCGATAAAACTTTTTTCGCACTCCAGGATCATGCCCAGGGACTTGATTCTGTGTAGGGTAACATTGTATTGCCATCGGCAGTTAACCAACAAAAGTTGGGCACGTTATTCGTTATCCCTTGCATAAAGAAAATGTATCGGATGGTCTACGAAGACTTGCAGGAAAAAGCTTCGGCAGAAGAAAATGCTCGAGTGGTACAACTTGAGTCTACGCACGGATTGCAAGCATCCGTACCTAGACTCGGGGGCTACTCCCATCGGGAGCGCTGACGCGCACCCGATAGAAGATAGAAGAAAGGCAAGAATGATCGAGGAGAAGAACTTCGGAAGAAGACATGCTTTAGTCTCTACCCGAACTACGTTCGGCTAGACACTCGGGGCTACTGACGTGGGCATTACCCTTCGGGTAACCAATGTTGCTCTACTCTACACGGTCCAACTAGAGGCCCATGAAGGTACCCGATGGCAAGATGGGCCACTAGGACGGTGCGGAGGAAGATTACTTGAAGTACAAGACATGGAAGAAGCCGGACAAGGAAAGATTGGAGATAGATCTACTGTAAACCTACTCGTACTCGAATAGACCTCTCGAGACCTGGCCACCTATATAAAGGCCAGGAGAGGGGCTATCGAAAAACGAAATCAATCTTAGCAATCTTAACCAACAGAAACTTAGAACTAGGTTACCCTAGCAATTAGCTATCTCGACGAGATCTCAGCCGAACTATTCGGCACCCCATTGTAACCTGTTTTCATCATAATCAAGAACAGACAGGCAGGACGTAAGGGTTTTACCTCATCGAGGGCCCCGAACCTGGGTAAATCGCTCTCCCCGCTTGTCTGTGAACCGATGTCTCGTGTCAGCTTGCAGGATTCCATCAACCCTAAGCCCCTATCGGAGGGCATTGCCGAGGAGCACCCTCGACATGCCTTGTTCGCCAAGTATATTTCTTCGGAACCGACCTGGCAGCCCACCTTGGCCAATAGATGATCTTCATGGGCCCCTGGTTGGGCCATAAGAGGTAGCACAATACAAGTTACCTAAAGGGTAATCCCCACATCAAGTGGCTTCGCTATAAGAAGATAAAATGAATGAGGATATTCAAATAGATATAATGTCCAGATGATTTGGAATGGATCATCTTAACCATAATTAAGGTTTATTAAGAGGCTTTTCCTAGGGTTTCTCCCGGCTAGGAATCTTGTTTAAGCCATTCCTCCATAAATATTGTAAGTATCTCCTACTTCCTCTTTACACTCCTCTGATCCACTTGGTTATTCCAGTCTCACTCGTAATAGTTATATCAACTACTACTAATCCCCTAGTTAATCCAATAAGCTTGTCACTAAAAAATTTCATATTCTATTGCCTTTATATCAAGTCTCATGTACTTGATTGATTAACTTTGATCACTCCAAATTGTTGGTGTAGTGGTTCTAAATCACTAGCTAAACCTATTGAAGATCCTATGATCAACATTCTCTCTAATACTTCTAATTGGTCTCATTGATCATCTTGAGTTTCCACCTACCATTGTTCTCTTTGGTCTATAACAACACTCCAACTATCCCACCTTTTAATCCTTGAATGTTGGAAACTGTTTCTTAGTATCAACTATTGGCAACTCGCTTAATTACCAATCTAAAATTGGTTGTACCCACCAAATTGCGAGTTTTCACTAATAATACTTTTATCCCTTTTACACTTTTATCCTATAGCCTCATCTACTACACCTATAATCTAATGTGGCTCTTATATACCACTTATTCATATGATCATGACACTATAATCCAAGGTTAAGTGGCATTGAACTACCAATAGGCCTGGAATTAAAACTCGAAACTCGCGAGCTAAACGAGTAACTCGCGACTCGACTCGCCTCAACTCGAACTCGGTGTATAACAAGCCAAGCCGAGTTTTATATTTTGTCGCTAAACGAGTTCAAGCTAAACGAGCCGAGTTCATCAAACTCGCGAGTAGCTCGTTTAGCTCGGTAAAAATGAAGTATGCGCAAACCCACCAGAATAGTCAAGTATATTTGTGGTTTTTCAACTTGGCAATCTTATTATCCTGATATATTGATCATTGTGATTTATATTGTTCCGGTACTGTCGTTGCCTAATCGACGGTACCTCGGAGGAGGGATCCTCACGAGGGGGAGAAGAAGTAGGGGCCATAGGGCGGAGTGCACACGGGATGGTGGTACGCGAGTTACCCAGCTTCGGAACACCTGCACGATGACAGGGCCTACTGCTGCTTGTCTGGAATTATCTGGGCGCTTTCGCGTTGTTACAATGAGTTGTGGTTATGCCTCTAAGGCTCCCGGGATCCGGCTTATAAAGGCGCACGGATCTAGGGTTTACATGGAGAGTCCTAGCCGGATTACAGATAGCCTAACTACGGTACAATATCTTGCCGTGCACGTCATGGATCCGCCTTCCATACACGTCGTCCTGGATCCGGGTTCCTCATGGGCCTCCATGGATCCGGGTTACTCCTATGTCGGTACGGATCCGGCCTCGCCGATCCCGGGCTGGACTTCTTCCTTCATGATCAACAACGAACCGGGCCGCCCGATGGGCCACATGCCTCATCACCGTCTCGTGGGCCACCCGGGCTTGCCGGATCTAGGCACTGTCGATGGTTCACCTATGAAGTATACCCACAACAGTAGCCCCCAGAGTTCTCCGAGTTTCACCTGCAGTTTCCGCCTTGCTGGTTCATTATAATCTCCGGCAAACGTTAGTAACGCGGAGAAACTTGAAGAGCTCCAACTTTGCATTTTCTTCTTTTTTCCAAATTATAGCCGGAAAATGCTCCCACCCCGCGGGACTTCATCCATCGACGTTCAAAAGAACATCTCCGGGTTACTCCCTGCTCGAATGAGAGACAACTTATCTTCACGAAATTACCCGGAATCTTAAGAGACTCAAACGGCTTCGGAAATCCTTCATCTTCAGATCACACGCAACAACGGAAGTTCCGTATTTCCCGCGCACAACTTCCTTATTTCCCGCGCTAAATTTTCGCAAATGCAAATCTTCAACCGGAATTTTCGGGAGTGCATGGTTAAATTACCTCCACGTCGTTTTACCGCACCTGACCTAAACACGTGTCATCCATCCAACGGCGCGACCGTTCAGTTTCCACCGTTGGATCCGGATCCCGAATCTCCGAGCGCGGCCTATAAATACCCCGCGGCCCGGTAAAAACTCATTCTTTCACCCCCTCTCACCACATCATCTTCCTCCTCGCGCCTGCGCCGCCCGCCAGATCTCGACTCCGGCGAGCTTCGTCACGGTGAACTTCGCCCGCCGCCGAACCAAGGCTCCCCTCGCACCAAGATTCTCACGTTTGAACGAGAAACTCGCTCCGCCGCCGATTCGTGGTCACGCGGGTCAATTTCCTTCAAGTTCGGCGACCTCATCTCCGCCGGAGCTCCGTCGAGCCACCGCGCCATTAGCGGTAAGTACGCCGGCCTTGTAGAAGACAACCTAGCGTAGAAGATAGGCTTAGTGATCCGGGTACTCAAACACTTTATATGGGTGCAGCCGGAAGCATGCCACTCGAATCGTCACTTTGCACTCGGTAGCTCTTCGAGTAGCCCGGATCCCAATCAGATAGAACCCATATGCCCGGATCCCATATCATTCCCGCCACCATATGTTTCCGACATCGGACTAGCTCAACCTTTTTCCGCATCTTCCAAAGACCGCTCCAAGCCGGATTCCTACCCTCCAAGAGCTCCAAGAAGAACTCGAAGGGCAAGCTCGGATGGCAGCAAAAGTGCAGGAGGCGGAAAACAAGAAGGCGTCCAAGGCCCGGATCCGCGAAGGAGAACGGGGTCAATGGTGGCCTTGCGAAACCACCGACGTGGAGCTTAGAGAGCTCCGTAACGAAGGAATGATCTCCTCTCATTGGAGTTTCACACGTGACTCCGTTGTCCCCAAGCCAGAAGCCGGAGAAGTTGTTATGACTAAGGCTTGGGTGGAACGCGGACTTTCACTCCCTTGTTCGGAATTTTTTCTCTCCATCCTCAGCACCTACGGGCTCCAGCCCCACAACATTTGCCCGAATTCATACCTTCTCTTGTCCAACTTCGTGACTCTCTGCGAAGGACATCTTGGGATCCGGCCAGACGTCAAGTTGTGGCAGTTCTTTTTCCGGGTGAAGAAAGAAACCAAGGAGAAAGCAATGATGAACTGCGGAAGCATGACATTTATGCTCCGCCCTAGCCGCATGTACCCTCCCCATGACTCGCATGAATCCGTCCCGACTCGGAACGCCGGATGGTTCTATGAGAAGAATGCCTCGGCTCCAAAATCCATGAGGGCCTGCCTCGGCTCGTCAACGAAGCCCCGGAAGAACTCGCAAGCCGGAGCTTCGTCCCTTCGCTTGCCCGGACCCCACTCCGGAGAAGGCCGCGCGGAGAATCTCCCGGCTAGTCCACGACGGACTAACCGGAGCCCAGCTCACACTTAGCTGGTTTTCCCGGAGAATCCAGCCTCTGCGTTACAACGCGCGCCTGATGTGCGCCTATACCGGGGCGGATGATCCTCTCCGGGTTACACGCCACGATCTTCCGGCCGACTCTCTGAAGAGAAGGATCAAGACGTTGGTGAAGATTCCGAGGGGCCAACAGGTCCCGAAACTGTCCAAAGACATTTATACAAACGACCAGTGTCCTCCGGTAAGCTTCGTTCCTTTCACTGCTTCAAACTTCACAAGATTTTGGATGTTTAACTTAACTTTTATCCATCTTCCTTCCAGCTCAACACTTTGGCAGAGGAAAACTTTCGCGCCATTCGCCGCGTCCCCGTCACCGAAGACACGGCGGAGGAGGTTCCGGATGACGATGAGGAGGAAGAGGAACAGGCACCTCGCAAGGCCGCCCCTCGACCTACAAAGCGTCCCCGCGCCAAGGCTTCCGGCTCCGAAGCCGGAGCTTGCGGCGAGGCCTCCGCCAAGAAACCGAAGACGGTAAAACCACCTCCGCTTGACTCAAGGAAAGCGGAGCGTGCACGTATAAGGATGCTCTCAACGGCCGGCCAAGGCACACGCCCCATCATCCCCGGCGCCCCGTAAGTTTCCGAGTATGATGCGATTTTAACTTAGCGAAATTATCTCTTGTCTAAACCCTTTCACTTGTTTGCAGGAATCCGAAAACCGCTGCCACGCGGACCACCAGCCAAGAGCCCATCACAAAATATATGAAGAAATCTCCGGCTGTTGGTCCCTCTACTCCAGTTCCACCAAGTGTCTCCCACCCAACTCCCCAGCCGTCGCCCCCTCGGGCGGATCCATCTCCCCCACCTGCCGCAAACACTCCACCGGAAATAATTCCGGTTAGCAGCGGGCATGCGGTCGAAGAAGATCCTAAGGCCAAAGGCCCTTCCCAAGAAGAGGCGGAAAAACAAGTCCAAGGAGAGGTTGAAGTAACTTCTTCCGAGAAAGCTGGAGAAGGCGCTGGCGACATGGTCGTTTTTCCGAAGAACTTTGGAGATCCGGCTGACACCACTTCCACCCCAAAGGCTTATGCCACTAAGTTTTTCAACAAGCTGACTGAGGCGGAGAAATGGGAGCTTGAACAAGACCTGCTCAACGCCATGCTGAACAACGCCCGGGGAAACCTGATTCCAGGACGTCGGAAATCCAAGACTTCAAGAAAAATGTTGGCCAGTTCTGCGACCAACTCATCTGCAAGCAAAAGGTACTCTCCAGTAGCCCCCAAGCATGTAAGCGGAAACTGAAAAAATAGTTAGCGCTTAGATGCTTAGAGAAAGATTACTTCCGGGAAAGTTTTTTAGAATGAACCAGTAGCCCCCAAGCATCATGGCGGAAAGGTTCCGGCAATGATGCTTTAAAAGAAACCACTACTACAGGCGGAATTTTTACTCCTGCACTGTTTAAAATCTTCAGGAACAGCAGGCGCTGCACTACGAGCTGCACAAGAACATTGCTCGCAGCGCCGCGTTACTCGAGTCGGGCGGAAAATATCCGGACCCTGAAGGATGAGAATGCAGATTTGGCTAAACAGCTGGCGGACGCCCAAGGTTGGTTTCCGCCTTCTTCGTCATTAACCAAATTCCGACTTTAAATTGCTGTTAACTTATGCTATTTTAGGCGCATCCTCCTCCCTGGCAACAACTTCGACTGAACTTGAGAACCTGCGCTCCTCGTACCAAGACTTGGAGACGAAGCTAAAGGAGGCGGAACTTAAGAGGGAGCAAGCCGAAAAGCAGCTGGCGGAGAAAAACTCCGAGCATATCAGGGAAAAGGGCGAGCTGATACTAAAAAAGAATGCTGATAGCGAGACCATCAGGAGGCAACAAAAAGAGCTTGACGGACTCCGGAAATTTATGCGGACGGCGGAGCAGTACTGGGACTTGCTCAATGAGAACATCTTGGGTACCAGTACTAGCACCTTGCCCAGATATTTGTTCCGATGTTTTACTTTATGCTCAAAACTCTATGCTTATATCCTCACTGTTTTATGCAGAGCCGCTTGGGTATTCTGAAGAGCGCCGGAATTTGTACCCACGTGACGACCTTCTTCAACTTGCAGGCGATGACTGTAAAGATCTCATCTCCGCCTCCCGCAAGATATGTTACAACTTATCCATCAAGAGGAGCCGTACTTGCGACGTCCGGAAACTTATCAGGAAGATGGATGTCCTACCGGAACCGGTGACGGATCCGCAAGCATCCTCAGCCCGAGGCGCAGCTCGCAATGGCCTTGACCATGTGCCCGCCACATACTCCGGATCTTGATCTTGATGAAGTGACCACGGGCGTTCCTCCGGATGCGGATGTCAACGCGCTCGCTGGATGCGGTGAGCGGCTACGACACCCGTATCGCGCGCAGGATCCGGCACGAGGAATTCTACGACAAGGTCGTCCTTCCCGCGGACGAGCCCTTAGAAGCGGAACTTCAGAAGGAGCTTGCTGCCAAGGCGCGACCTGCGGAATCCGGAACCCAATTTACCTGGACCAGCTCCAAGGAAGCTCCCCAAGAGGAACCCAAGACCAGCGCTGCTGCTTCTGAAAAAGAAAGTGAAGAAGATGTGTCTTCTCCGGCCGAAGGCGCCAAGGAACAAGATCCAGAGGGCAAGACTTCTCCGGCTAAGGGGGAGTGAGAACTTTTATTCCTGCGGGAAAAACAATGCATCATTTTGGCCCCAGCGAGGGTTTGTAATAAGACTTTAAATTCTTAAGTAGCTAGGAACGAAACGATTATGCATGGGGCGGAAACACTTATCCTGCTATCCGTTTAATATTATGTGCATGTTTCGTTTTATGTCGGAAAGAAAGTGCTGATCTCGTTATTTTCCGGCTTGCCCGCTTGACCTTCCACGAGCCGGAAAACCTTAGCCGGAAATGCTCGCCAGCGGCGACGAAGCCCAATGGCAATCCGTCCATAACCGCGGAAACAAGCCCCCAGGCATAGGTGCCGGAAATCGCTACTAGGAATCCACGAGTTCGCAACAGATAACAACTTAACCAGAAAACTTAAGCTTACGTCCTAAAGGACGATTTTAGAAATCACAACTTTTATACACGCCTAGGCGGAAAACATCCAGCTCTGCGGTTTTAGTCGGAAAAAACATACACGATCTAAAATGAACAAGTAAAGGAGGTAAAAGACTCAAAGAGTGAACCATAAGCTTTATTTCATTGATCATGTATAACTATTACGAGTTTGTAACTCGGAAAAATATGCTAAGTGTAGAAAGGACGTAGCTGTGCTATATTCCAAGGGCGATCTGTTTCATCGTAGATGTCATCCGGATCCTCACGCTTGCGTTTCCGGCGCCAGTTAGCAGGTCTATCCCTCAGTTCGCGGAAATCGACAAGGTAGTACGATCCGTTATGAAGCACTTTGCTAACGACAAAGGGTCCTTCCCATGGAGATTGCAGCTTATGGTCTTTCACCTGTCGAAGGCGGAGGACCAGGTCTCCTGCCATGAAGGAGCGTTTCCGAACTCGACGACTATGATAGCGTCGGAGTTTCTGTTGGTAGATGGCGGAGCGCTGATCAGCTAGGTTCCGAGCTTCTTCGATCAGGTCCACGGATAGCTGTCTGGCCTCGTCAGCTGTTTCTTCATTATAGGCGGAAACTCGCGGTGAATCGTGGATGATGTCGGAGGGAATCACGGCTTCGGATCCGTATACCAGGAAGAAAGGGGTAAACCCTGTTGACCTGTTAGGGGTAGTTCGCAAACTCCACAAGACAGCGTCTAGTTCGTCGGCCCAAGCTCCAGCTGCTCGTCGCAGCGGTTCTTCAAGGCGTGGCTTGATTCCTGATAATATTAGACCGTTAGCTCTTTCAACTTGACCATTGGATTGTGGGTGAGCCACAGATGCAAGGTCCAATCGGATCCCCATTGTCTCACAATAATCCTTCAATTCTCCCTGAGCGAAGTTTGTGCCATTATCTGTGATTATGCTGTGTGGGATGCCGAATCTCATTACGAGGCTGATGACAAATTTTAGTGCCGTAGCACCGTCGGCTTTTCTCACTGGCTTGGCCTCGATCCACTTGCTGAACTTGTCAACAGCGACCAGGAGGTATTCACAACCACCAGGAGATGATCTTTTTAACTTACCAACCATATCGAGCCCCCGGACCGCAAATGGCCAGGTGATAGGTATGGTCTTCAGCTCTTGTGCTCGGAGCGTTTGGTTGAGTAGCGTAGTACTCGACAACCTCGGCAGGTCTTGACTATTTTGTCAGCATCTTCTTTAGCTGTGAGCCAATAAAAGCCTAGCCGAAAAGCTTTTGCAACGAGTGACCTGGGAGCGGCATGATGCCCGCAGTCCCCTGCGTGGATCTCTCTGAGGATTTCACTGCCATCTTGATTGGAGACACATTTGAGAAACACCCCTGTTGCGCTTCGTTTGTAGAGCTGTCCATCGACAATTGTGTAGGATCGTGCTCGTCTGATGATCTGGCGTGCGAGGACCTCATCCTCCGGCAACTTCTGATTGATGAGGTAGTCCAGGAAAGGCTGTGTCCAAGCCGGAATGGTAGCCAATACCTCTTTAGCCGGAGACACTGCCACTTCTGGGTTTTCCGGGTTAGCGCCCTTCACCGAGGGTATCCGGAGATGCTCTAGGTAAATTCCAGGCGGAATTGGCTTTCTGCCGGATCCGAGCTTGGATAGCATGTCTGCCGCTGTATTGTCGTCTCTTCGACGTACTTGACTTCGTATCCGAGGAAGCTCTTGGCGATCTCGTCAACTTCGTCTCTCGTAGGCCGCCATGACGGAATTTCCGGCATTCCAGTGTTCCGGCTACTTGCTGTGCCACCAGGTCGGAATCTCCGCAACAAATGATGTGCTTGATCCCTATTTCCTTAGCGATGCGCAGTCCGTGTAGTAGAGCCTCGTATTCCGCCATGTTATTTGTAGCTTCGAAGTGGATCTGCAGAACATACTGCAGTTCTTCTCCGGTAGGGGACTTCAGGGTGACTCCGGCTCCTGAGCCTTGATGCTGCTTGGATCCGTCGAAGTGCATGACCCATGTTTCTGGTTCCGGCTCCAGACTTGCATCCGGAGCTTCTGTCCAATCTGCAACGAAATCTGCCAAGACTTGGGATTTGACCGCAGTCCTTGGCTTGTAAGCGATGTCGAAGGCGGATAATTCGATGCCCCATTTAGCTGTCCGTCCTGTTGCGTCAGCGTTGTTGAGAATTGTTGACAGCGGAGCTTTGCTCACAACTGTTACTGGGTGCTCTTGAAAGTAGTGTCTCAGCTTCCGGCTGCCTAGGAAAACTCCATAAGCTAGCTTCTGAAAGTGAGGGTATCTTTGCTTTGACTCCGTCAGCACCTCGCTTATGTAGTAGACAGGTCTTTGGACGTCATATTCATGACCTTCTTCCTTTCGCTCCACCACGATGACGAGGTTGATGACTTTGTTGGTAGCCGCCAGATAAAGGAGCATTGGCTCGACTCTGCTGGGGCTGCCGGGATAGGTGGGGAGGTAAGTATTTCCTTCAACCCTCGAAGAGCTGCATCGACTGCGTCGTCCCGGCACAAATTTGTCTCGTTTTCTTCAAGCAACTTGTACGAGAGGTAGCGCCTTCTCGCCAAGACGGCTAACAAACCTACCGATTGCTGCGACACAACCAGTTAGTCGTTGCACATCTTTGAGACAAGTTGGCCGTTTGATACACAGGATTGCCTTGATTTTTTCCGGGTTAACCTCAATGCCTCTGTGAGAGACTATGAAGCCAAGGAGTTTTCCGGCTGGCACGCCAAAGACGCACTTTAGCGGATTCAACATCATCTTGTACCGACGGAGATTCTCAAAGGTTTCTGTGAGGTCGCTGATCAAGTCGGATCCTTTCCGGGTCATGACCGCGATGTCGTCGACGTAGGCGTGCACGTTCCGGCCAATTTGGTCCTTCAGGCATCGCTGCATCGTACGTTGGTAGGTGGCACCTGCGTTTTTCAAACCAAAAGGCATAGTAACATAGCAGTAAGTGCCAAACGGGGTAATGAATGAAGTCGCCTTTTGGTCGGATTCCTTCATCCGGATCTGATGATACCCGGAATACGCATCAAGAAAACACAGAAGTTCCGCCCCGCCGTCGAATCAATGACTTGGTCAATGCGCGGCAGGGGAAACGGATCCTTCGGGCAATGTTTGTTCAAGCCGTAGTAATCGATGCACATTCTTAGTATTTCGGTGTTCTTTTTGGGTACAAGGACGGGATTCGCGACCCAATCGGTGTGGATAACTTCTATTACAAAACCTGCTTCTAGTAACTTTGCTAGTTCCATTCCTATGGCGCGGCGCTTCTTATCTCCAAAGCGTCGCATAGCTTGCTTCACCGGTTTACCCCCGGATTTATGTTGAGGTAGTGCTCGGCGAGTTCCCTAGGTACTCCGGACATGTCAGAAGGTTGCCATGCGAAGATATCCATGTTAGCGCGGAGGAACTCGACGAGCGCGCTTTCCTATTTGGGGTCCATGTTGGCTCCGATCGAGACTTGCTTGCTAGGGTCATCTTCCTTGAAGCTGACTTTCTTGGTCTCAATCGCGGCCCTGAAGGAGTTTTTCTGTTCGGAGATCTGCTTCTTGGTGGTTTGCATCTCGGTCGGATCCACCGCGGCCCTGTAGCCTTTCAGCTCTTCTCCGGATATGACAGACTCGCGAAGGCGGCTTCGCCCAACTCGCACTCATGAGCCTTCTTGTAGTCTCCGGTTATGGTGATCATACCATTGGGACCCGGCATCTTGAGCTTGTTGTAGATATAGCACGCTCTTGCGTGGAACTTGTGGTAGGTGGGCCTGCCGAAGATGACGTGGTAGGAGCTCTTGAAGGGCACAACTTCAAACGTGATCTTTTCTTCGCGGAAATTATGAACATCGCCGAAAGCCACGGGAAGTGTGATGCTGCCGAGGGAGTTTGCCTTCTTACCCGGAACCACGCCGTGAAACTCAGTGGTGCTGTGTTTGAGCTGTTCCTTGGTGAGGTTCATCCGCTCCAGAGTCTCCGAGGTACATGATGTTCAAGCTGGCTCCGCCATCCATGAGGCACTTGGAGAAGTCATACCCGTCTATGCGGGGACTCACAACCAAGGCGTAGTATTCTTTTGGCACAATGGCGGGATGATCTTCCCTGTCAAATGTGCACGGAACTTCCGACCACCTGACATACTGCGGCACAGCCGGAACTGTGGCGTTCAGGATCCGGGTAGCTGATTTTGTAGCGCGGACTGTGGGAGTTCCGAGGAAGGTGTGGTAAGCCCCCACGCTCTTTTTCTCGAAGGGGTTAGATTTACCTGCGGATCCGGCTTTGGGATCCGGCGAGTTATCATCCTCGTCCATCGCCTCGGAACTGTCCTCCTCCTTGTCCTTGTTCTTGCCCTTGCCTCCTTTGCCGCGTGGGCGGTGCTTCCGGGCTCGCTTGTATCCCGCCTCCGGGTCGTTCTTTAGGTCGTTGACCCACTTGCAGTTGCGGTTGGTGTGAGTGGACTTCCCCGTAGCCGGATCCAAGTGGGCCAGGCAGGGCATGTCTCTGTACTCCTCATAGGTTTGCGGAGCGCGGGATCCGCCAGCAGTGACCTCGGAGGTATGCTGCTGACCCCTGCCGGCTCCGCCTCCACGTCCGCGTCCTCTTCCGCCTCCCGGACCTCCGCGTTGGAACGCCATGGCGACCATGTCGGATCCGCCACTCTTCCGGTCATCGGGGTTTTTGCGTTTGTGGCCGTCTGTTGTTACCGTTATCACGGTTCTTCTTTTGTTGGTGCAGGGGAATTGTCTGTAGCTGCGATATCACCGCCTGCGTCGTCATCGGCGGCAGTGTGATCACTGGCAATGGAGATCATCTCGTCCAAAGTCAGTTTGTTGGCGTTAGCCAAACATGTAAGCTTATGCCTCAGCAATCCTCCTCTCTGCAGTCCCCCAATGAAGGCGTACATGGCAGTGGTGTGGTCGACGTTCTCGCACTCGTTTCTGCATGCCAACCATCGTGTGAGGAAGTTTCTTGAGGTTTCTCCCTTCTTCTGGATACAAGCTTGTAAGTCGCTTGCTGTGGCAGGTCTTTTGTAGGTGCCTCTGAAGTGTTTCTCGAAAGCGGTCTTCAGGTCGAACCAGCAAAAGATGGAGTTTTTCTCGAGGTCACTGAGCCAGATCCGGGCTGGTCCTACAAGGTACAACTGGAGCATGCGGCAGGCGATATTAGGGGTTCCTCCGGCGAAGGTTACTCGCATTGTAGTAATCCTCGATCCAGGTATCCGGCCTTTCGGTGCCATCATAATGCTTCAGGTTTCCGGGTAGCTTGAGGGAGCTCCTTGGCTTTGGTTCCTCTCGAATCATCCTGCCAAAGCACTTCGGTCCGATGTAGTCGGTTCTGTATTCGTTGAGGCGTTCCCGCGCGTCGCGTGAGCCGTGTCGGGGAGACTGTGAGCGAGAGCGAGATCTCCGGCCACCGCCTCCGCCTCCACCTCCGCCGCCACCGCTAGGTGGTGGTGAGGGAGACCTGCGAGGGGGCCGATCCGACCTTCTGCTTCCGCTTGCAGATTCTCCCCGGCCCTCCCGGTGCTGGCTCCGGCTCCTGTGGCTGCCTTCGCCATGACGCTGGCTGCCCTGGTCGTTCCGGCTCCGGCGGGGCTCCGGGTCGCGCTCCTCATTCCGGCTCCTCCTCGGTTCGGGCTCACGATCATTGTTCTGATTCCGACGAGGCTCCGGCGTGCGCTCCCTGTTCCGGTTTCCGGAAGGCATCACGATGTCGCGGATAATAATTCCACCATGCCCTTGAGGCCTGGTGTTTCCGGCTGGACTGCGACGACGAGGGGGACGCGGGTAACCATTAGGCGGAGGAGAGGCGTTGCGGTACTTGTCTCGTCCGGAGTACATTGCATCCTTTCCCTTTCTCGGATCTGACGGAGGCGTCTTTGATGGTACGGGGATCGGATTTGGGTGTTCCCTGGCTTTCCTTCTGCGTTCCGAGGATCCGGTTCGCGACTCGTCATCTCGCCGGCGATTGTTGCGGGCGTCCTTCGCGCAGTGGAGACGCAATGCTCCGGGTTAGATTCCAACTTGCGCGAAGTATCCGCCTTGCTCGCTCGTTTAACCGCTGAAGCGACGAGCGTGCGCAAGTAGTTGATGTCAACCTCCTCGTCACTTTTCTTCAGAATTTCTGCAGCTCTTGCCAGATTGTCCTTTGGGGTAGCGAGCGGCTGCTGTTCAGCAGGGGTTGCGAAGTTGATCCTGCGGGGAGGGATTGCTTCTCTGACGATTCTATCAGCCTCCGCCTGTGCGTAAGTCATTTTCACCTCCCACTCTGCTCTCATACTCTTGACTTGCTCGAGCGTTGCGGTGACTTCGCGATCCTGTCTCTCAAAGCGATCCATGATCAGTGCAGCTTCTTCCCTCTCATCCAATATAGCAGCTGCGGTGTTGGCAAACTTTTTGGCTGTGGCCAGCATCTCCTTTCTGGTGGCCTCTAAAGCCTCCGGATCTGCGGCATCGCCAGGAGTTATTGGCTTGTTGAGGACGTCTGACTTTGCGACCAAATCCATGCGTGCTTGTGCAACTATCTCTTCAGGCGACAGGAGGCTCTCCGAGGAAGGATCCCTACGGGGCCGTTCCCGCGACATCGGAGATCCATGGTGAGATGGCTGGGGGTCGGATTGAGTGTCTGCCGCTTCTGATCCGTCTTCTCCGAGCGCTGCTACCGTTGCAAGTACCTGCTTTGGCTGGGCGGAGTCGACTTCAGGCTGGTCGCTGAAACCATACTCCCCTAGCTTGCGGACGAAGTCATCAGATTCCATGGACGGGGAGTCTCCGGAAATTGGGCTCAGATTACCCAAAATCGATTCTTCAGCCGGAGTCTCGCTTTCTCCGACAGCCTCCTGCTGATCCGGAGCAGCGTTGTTTTCCGGGGCCTCGACCTGCACGGGACCAGCTCCGACTTCATGAGGGGCGGTTCCGGCGGTATGGGCCAAGAAGTGTACGAAGTGACACCTTTGCTTCTCTAACACCCGGGAGACCCGGGCGGATCTGCATTGGTCTTCCACCGTTACTTCTCGCTCGGGGGCGGATTGGGTGGGTTTTGATTTTTCCGGATCTAAGGCGGAATCTTCGCTAGGAAGTTCCGGCGTCCCGGATCGGATCTTCGCGACTCGCGTCCCGCTCAGCGGCGGTCGCGTCGGCGCTACTTACCGGTGGGTTTCCGTCGGAATCGACGGTTTCCCCGATGAAGATGTGTATGCCGCCAAGCTGGGACGATGGAGAGCTTGACGGGGTCGGTTTTAGCCGGAATCCAACACTCATCCGGAGGGACGATCGGCGGACTTCCGGCGTAAAGGACACGCCCCACGGCGATGGTGTCGTCGTAGCTTCCCATGGCGGAACCCTCCCGGTTCCGGCCTCCGGACGCCGCAGGCCCCACGGTGGGCGCCAACCGTCGTTGCCCTGATCGACGGTACCTCGGAGGAGGGATCCTCACGAGGGGGAGAAGAAGTAGGGGCCATAGGGCGGAGTGCACACGGGACGGTGGTACGCGAGTTACCCAGCTTCGGAACACCTGCACGATGACGGGGCCTACTGCTGCTTGTGCCGGAATTATCTGGGCGCTTTCGCGTTGTTACAATGAGTTGTGGTTGTGCCTCTAGGGCTCCCGGGATCCGGCTTATAAAGGCGCATGGATCTAGGGTTTACATGGAGAGTCCTAGCCGGATTACAGATAGCCTAACTACGGTACAATATCTTGCCGTGCACGTCACGGATCCGCCTTCCATACACGTCGTCCTGGATCCGGGTTCCTCATGGGCCTCCATGGATCCGGGTTACTTCTATGTCGGTACGGATCCGGCCTGCCGATCCTGGGCTGGACTTCTTCCTTCATGATCAACAGCAACTGGGCCGCCCGATGGGCCACATGCCTCATCACCGTCTGTGGGCCACCCGGGCTTGCCGGATCTAGGCACTGTCGATGGTACACCTATGAAGTATACCCACAACAGGTACCATAATACTAATGCTTGTTGGGCATCATTAATGCCCAAATATTCAAGAAAAATGCATTATACATTATACATTTTCTATTTTACAGTTTTAAACGATCTACTCGTGAGTTACTCGCGAGCTTTACGAGTCGAGCCGAGTTTCAAATCTAGACTCGATTGTTAAATGAGTCGAGTCGAGCTATCTCGATTGTTCACCGAGCTTTAGCGAGTCGAGCCGAGCTGGCTCTGTCGTTGCCTATTCGACGGTACTCCAGAGGAGGGATCCTCATGGAGGGAAGAAGAAGTAGGGGCCATTGGGCGGAGAGTCCTCGGGACGGTGGTACGCGATTTACCCAGCTCTGGATCACCTGCACGATGGCAAGGCCTACTGCTGCTTGTCTGGAATTATCTGGGCGCTTTCGCGTTGTTACAATGAGTTGTCGTTGTGCCTCTAGGGCTCCCGGGATCCGACTTATAAAGGCGCACGGATCTAGGGTTTACATGGAGAGTCCTAGCCGGAATACAAGTTGCCTAACTACGGTACAATGTCTTGTCGTGTATGTCAAGGATCCGCCTTCCATCTATACCGTGCGGGATCCGGATACCTAATGTGCCTCTACGGATCCGGCCTCCTTCGTACGTCGGTTGGGATCCGGCTTCCTGTTCCTGGGTTGGACTTCATCCTTCAGGATCTATAGCAACTGGGCCGCCCGATGGGCCACATGCCACACCACCAACTGTGGGCCACCCGGGCTTGCCGGATCTAGGCCATGCCGTTGATATACCCGTAAAGTATACCCACAACAGTAGCACCCGAAGTTCTCCGAGATTCATCTTCCTCCGACTTTAATCAACTCGGATCCGAAGAGAATCTTGAAGAGCTTCTAAACTTTACTTGTTTCCGATGTCATCTTCTCGGAAATCACCTGTTCTTCAGTAACGTCAATGTAGCAGATTTTCTACTTTTCCCGCGCACCACTTCCTCTTTTCCCGCGCTAAATTTTCGGAGATGTGAATCTCTAGCCGGAAATTTCGGGAGTGCACAGTTAAGTTACCTCCACGTTGTTTCACCGCTTTTAACCTAAGACACGTGTCACGCATCCAACGGTGTGACCGTTCCGTTTCCACCGTCGGATCCAAAACACGAATCTCCGTGCGAGGTCTATAGATACCCCCGCTCGCGGTAACTTTCCCATTCTTTCACCGCAATCCTCACTTCATCTTCTTCCTCGCGTAGCGCCGCCCGCCAGATCTGATCTCCGGCGACCCCCCGCACGGAGAGCTTCGCCCGCCGCCGTTCCAAGGTCTTCCTCGACCCGGGATTCGCGCGTTTGATCGGGAAACTGTCTCCGCCACCGATTTGTGGTCATCAGAGGCTCAACGACGCAAGTCCGGCCACCCCATCCTCACCGGCGTCCTGAAGATCCACCGCGCCATTAACGGTAAGTGCGCCGGCCTTGTAGAAGAAGAAGTAGCATAGTGTAGATTCTGACTACTCAAATTAGTTTGCATGGGTGCAGCCGGAAGCATGTTGCCTAGTTCGCCGAAATGCACTGCTAGTTCTCCGAATAGTCCGGATCCCAGCACATTAGAACCAAGCTGCCCGGAACCGCTTGCATTCTTGCCACCATATGTTTCCGACATCAAATTAGCTCAACCATTCTCCGCCTCTTCCAGCATTGCACTAGGCCGGATCCCCACCTTTAAAGAAATCCAAGAAGAACTTGAAGGACAAGCTAGGATGGCTGCTAAGGTGCAGGAGGCAGAAGCGAAGAAGGCTTCCAAGGCCCGGATTCGAGAAGGCGAGAAGGGACAGTGGTGGCCCTGTGAAACTAAGGATGCGGAGCTAAGGGACCTTCAAACAGAGGGCATGATTTCTCCGGAATTGAGCTTCATGCGCGACTCCGACGTCCCCAAACCAGACGCGGACGAAAGAGTCCTGACCAAAGCCTGGGTTGAGCGCGGATTGTCGCTCCCCTGTTCGGAATTCTTTCTCTCCATCCTCACCACTTATGGACTTCAGCCCCACAATATCTGTCCAAACTCCTATCTCCTCTCGAACTTCGTAACGCTTTGCGAAGGGCACCTCGGAATTCGCCCGCACGTCCGATTATGGCAGTTTTTCTTCCGGGTGAAGAAAGAGACGAAGGACAAGGCCATGGTGAACTGCAGCAACATGACCTTCATGCTCCGACCTGGTCGCATGTATCCTCCTCACGACTCCCACGAATCCATCCGGTACTGGAACGCCGGATGGTTCTACGTGAAGAACGTCACAGTTCCGGGTGTCCATGAAGGGCTGCCCAAATTTATCAACAAGCCTCCGGAAGAACGCGACAGCTGGAGCTTCGTCCCCACGCTCGCCCAGACTCCGATATTGGAAAAAGCTGCGCGAAGAATCTCTTGGTTAGTCCATGACGGGCTAACCGGAACTCAGCTTACTTTAAGCTGGTTTACTCGGCGGATCCAGCCTCTGCGGTACAACGCACGCTTAATCTGCGCATACACCGGGGCGGACGACCTTCTCCGAGTAACCCGCCACGACCTTCCTGCTGATTCTCTCAAGAGGAGAATCAAAACACTTGTGAAGATTGGCTGGGGCCAACCGGTCCCGGAGTTAATAAAAGATATCAAGACAGACGACCAATGTCCTCCGGTAAGCGCTTGTACCTTTTCCGCTCTCAACTTCTCATATTTTCGATGTGTTCTAACTTACTCTCAAATTCTCCTCTCAGCTCGATACTTTGGTGGAGGAAGATTTCCGCAATATACTCCGAGTCCCCATCAGCGGCGAAGCGGCAGAGGAGGATCCGGAGGACGACGAAGAGGAGGAGGAGCAAGCACTCCGAAAGGCTGCCCCTCGTCCTACTAAGCGTCCCCGCGCCAAAGCTTCCGGCTCCGAAGCCGGAGCCAGCGGCGAGGCCTCCGCCAAGAAGGCCAAGGTTGTAAAGCCACCTCCGCTGGATTCCAGGAAAGCGGAGCGTGAGCGCATTAAACTGCTGTCAAGAGCAGGAAAACGATCGCGCCCAATTATCCCCGGCACCACGTACGTCTCCGAGTATAGCGCATCTTTGATTTGATAGAACTTGTTACTTATTCATTTCTTTTGCCTGTTTGTAGGAATCCGACTACCCCCACCACACGGACCAACGTCCAGGAGCCCATTACTAAATACATGAAGAAATCTCCGGCCGTTGGTCCTCCAACACCAGCTCCACCAAGCGCTTCCCAAGCCACTCCCCATCCATCTCCTCCTCAAGCTGAGCGATCTCCCCCTCCTTCTACCGAAACTCCGCCGGAGATCATTCCGGTAAGTAGCGAGAAAATGGGCGGAGAAAGCTCCGGAGCCAAACGGCCTGCCCCTGAAGAAGCTGGAGTACAAGGCCAAGAGGAGGCGGAAGACGACTCTTTGGGAAAGGCTGAAACTGCGGCGGGCGACGTCGTCGTGTTTCCGAAGAATTTTGGAGATCCGGCTGACCTTACCTCCACCCCCAAGGAATACGCGACCAAGTTCTTTAACAAGCTCACTGAGGCGGAAAAGTGGGATCTCGAACAAGATCTACTTAATGTCATGATGAACAATGCCTGGGGAAAGCCTGATACCGAGTCTTCGGAAATTCAGGACTTCAAGAAGGAAGTTGGCCAGTTCTTCGACAAGCTCCTCTGCAAGCACAAGGTATTCCCCAGTAGCCCCCAAGTATATAGGCGGAAACTAGTCATTAGTTAGCACCTAAATACTTAGAAGAAACTTGAACTGAAGAAAATTTTAAAATGTCGTAGTAGCCCCCAAGCATTATGGCGGAAAAATTTCCAGCGATAATGCTTCGAAAGGATCCACTTGTAGAATAGTCGGAATTTACTCCTGCTCTGTCTCTATCTTTCAGGAACAGCAGGCGCTACACTATGAGCTGCATACAAACATTGCCCTGTAGCGCCGCGTTACCCTGAGTCGGGCGGAGAAAATCTAGATTTTTAAGGAGGAGAACGCGGATCTGAAGAAGCAATTGGTGGATGCCCAAGGTTGGTTTCCGTCTTACTTGCCAATAATCCGTGTTCCGCCTTCCGAAACAATTTTTGACTTATCTTTTGGATAGGTGCATCATCTTCCCTCGCCACTGCATCTTCCGAGCTTGAGAACCTGCGCTCCTCTTACAAAGATCTGGAGGCGAAGCTCGCGGAGGCGGAAAAGAAAAAAGAGCAAGCGGAGAAGCAGCTGGCGGAGAAGAGCTCCGAACTCATCCAGAAAACGGGTGAGTTTGAGATGAAAAGAAAGGTTGACAGCGAGACTGTCCAGAAGCAGCAAAAAGATCTCAATGGACTCCGGAAATATATGGAGACCGCGGAACAACACTGGGACCTGCTCAACGAGGACATCATGGGTATGTATCCGGAGCTTGTTTTGATAACTTATGCGTTGGACTCAATCTGTATGCTTATATCTGATTGTCTCGTGCAGAGCCTCTTGGATACACTGAAGAGCGTCGGAACCAGTATCCCCGAGATGACCTTCTTCAGCTTGCCGGAGATGATTGCAAGGACCTGATATCAGCTTCCCGGAAGATCTGCCATAACTTGGCAATTAAGAAAAGCCGCACTTGCGAAGTTCGCAAGCTTATCCAAAGAATGGACGTTCTTCCGGAGCTGGTGGTGGATCTGCAAGCGTCATCAGCCCGAGGTGTAGCTGCCATGTCCTTGGCCATGTGCCTAGCGCATAACCCAGGACTTGATCTTGACCGGGTGACTTCTGGCGTTCCTCCGGCTTCGGACGTCAACGCGCTACTGGACGCAGTTAGCGGCTACGACACCCGTATTGCGCGAAGGATTCGGCACGACAAATTCTACGACAAGGTAGTTCTTCCTGCCGACGAGCTTCTTGAAGCGAAGCTTCATAAGGAGCGCGAGGCGGAGGCTCGACCCGCGGAGTCCGGAAACCAGTACACCTGGACGAGCTCCAAGGATGCCACGAAGGACAAGTCCGAAGGCGGCGCCGCGTCTCCGGGTGAGGACGACGAAGAGAGTGATGATGATGTCTCATCTCCGGCCAAAGGAGAAGAGGAAGGCAATCCAAAGGCTGATGACAAGGGTGAAGCTTCTTTGGCTAAGGAGGAGTAGAAAACTTATTCCTGCGGGAAGAAAACAATGCATCATTTTGGCCCCATCGGGGGTTTGTAACATAACTTAAATTCTTAAGTAGCTAGGGACGAAACAATTATGCATGGGCGGAAAAAACTTATCCTGCTATCCGTTATAATTATTTGCATGTTTCGTTCGTTTGAAAAGCAAGTGCTAGTTCACTTGACCTTCCACAAGCCGGAAGACCTTTAGCCGGAAACGCTCGCCTGTGGCGACGAAGCCCAATGGCAGTCCGTCAATAACCGCGGAAACAAGCCCCCAGTTAAGGTGCCGGAAGTCGCTACTAGGAATCCATGAATTCGCAACAAAAAACTTATCCACCAGAAAACTTAAGCTCACGTCCTAAGGGACGATTTTGAAAATGAAAATTTTCATACACGCCTAGGCGGAAATATCCAGCTCTACGGTTTTAGTCGGAAAACATACATGATCCAGAAATGAAAAATTAAAAGAGGTAAAAGAATCTAAGAGTGAACCATATGTTTTATTTCATTGATCATGTATCATAGATATTACAAGGTATGTAATGCGGAATTTGCTAAGTGTGGAAAGGACGTAGCTGTGCCATATTCCAGGGACGATCTGTTTCATCATATATGTCATCCGTATCCTCTCGCTTGCGTTTCCGGTACCAATTAGCAGGTCTATCCTTTAACTCCCGGAAATCGACAAGGTAGTACGATCCGTTGTGAAGCACTTTGCTGATGACAAAGGGTCCTTCCCATGGAGATTGCAACTTGTGATCTTTCACCTGGCGAAGGCGGAGGACTAAGTCTCCGACCATGAACGAGCGATTCCGAACTCGACGGCTGTGATAGCGTCGGAGTTTCTGCTGGTAGATGGTGGAGCGTTGGTCAGCTAAATTCCGAGCTTCTTCGATCAGGTCCACAGAAAGCTGTCGAGCCTCGTCAGCAGTTTCTTCATTGTAGGCGGAGACTCGCGGTGAATCGTGGATGATGTCGGAGGGGAGCACGGCTTCGGATCCGTATACCAGGAAGAACGGAGTAAATCCGGTTGACCTGTTAGAAGTAGTTTGTAAACTCCACAGAACAGAGTCTAACTCATCAACCCAATCTCCAGCTGCGTGTCGTAGTGGTTCTTCAAGGCGCGGTTTAATTTCGGATTTCGACCTGACCATTAGACTGTGGATGAGCCACAGATGCAAGATCAAGCCGGATCCCTACGTCATTGCAATAATCCTTCAATTCTCCTTGTGCGAAGTTCGTGCCATTGTCTGTGATTATGCTGTGTGGGATGCCGAATCTCGTTACGAGGCTGCAAACAAATTTTAGTGCCGTAGCACCGTCGGCTTTTCTCACTAGCTTTGCCTCGATCCACTTACTGAACTTGTCAACAGCGACCAGGAGGTACTCAAAACCGCCAGGAGATGATTTCTTTAACTTTCCAACCATATCGAGCCCCCAGACCGCAAATGGCCAGGTGAAAGGGATGGTCTTCAGCTCTTGGGCTGGAGCGTTTGGTTGAGTAGCGTAGTACTGACAACCTCGGCAAGTTTTTACCAGTTTATCAGCATCTTCTTTAGTTGTTAACCAATAAAACCCTAGCCGAAAAGCTTTTGCAACGAGTGACCTGGGGGCGGCATGATGCCCGCAATCCCTGATGTCTACGCACGCTTCTATTCCTGTAGACAGTGTTGGGCCTCCAAGAGCAGAGGTTTGTAGAACAGCAGCAAGTTTCCCTTAAGTGAATCACCCAAGGTTTATCGAACTCAGGGAGGAAGAGGTCAGAGATATCCCTCTCAAGCAACCCTGCAATTACGATACAAGAAGTCTCTTGTGTCCCCAACACACCTAATACACTTGTCAGATGTATAGGTGCACTAGTTCGGCAAAGAGATAGTGAGATGCAAATGATATGGATGAATATGAGTGGTAATAGCAATCTGAAATAAAGATGGCAGCGAGTAAACATGCAATAGAACAGTAAATGATATGGATGAATATGAGTGGTAATAGCAATCTGAAATAAAGATGGCAGCGAGTAAACATGCAATAGAACCTTTATATAGGCTAAGAGGCGGAGTCGGAAGGCTGACGGGGCCACCACACAATAGGGCGGCGTGGCCAGGGCCTGGGCCGCGCCGGCCTGGCGTGTGGGCCCCCCAGGGCTCCCCTCTGGCGGCTCTCGGGTGTTCTGGAAGCTTCGTGGATTTCTAAGATGCTGGGCGTTGATTTCGTCCAATTCCGAGAATATTTCCTTACTAGGATTTCTGAAACCAAAAACAGCAGAAAACAGGAACTGGCACTTCGGCATCTCGTCAATAGGTTAGTTCCGGAAAACGCATCAAAACGATATAAAGTGTGAACAAAACATGTAGGTATTGTCATAAAACTAGCATTGAACATAAGAAATTATAGATACGTTTGAGACGTATCAAGCATCCCCAAGCTTAGTTCCTACTCGCCCTCGAGTAGGTAAACGATAACAATGATAATTTCTTAAGTGACATGCTACCAACATAATCTTGATCAACATTATTGTAAAACATATGAGATGAATGAAGTGATTCAAAGCAATGGTAAAGACAATGACTAAACAACTGAATCATATAGCAAAGACTTTTCATGAATAGTACTTTCAAGACAAGCATCAATAAGTCTTGCATAAGAGTTAACTCATAAAGCAATAGATTCAAAGTAGAAGGCATTGAAGCAACACAAAGGATGATTAAGTTTCAGCAATTGCTTTCAACTTCAACATGTATATCTCATGGATAATTGTCAACACAAAGTAATATAACAAGTGCAATAGGTAAACATGTAAGAATCAATGTACACAGTTTACACAAGTGTTTGCTTCTAAGATAGAAATAAGTAGGTAAACTGACTCAACATAAAGTAAAAGAAAGGCCCTTCGCAGAGGGAAGCATGGATTACTATTTTTGTGCTAGAGCTTTTATTTTGAAAACATAGAAGCAATTTTGTCAACGGTAGTAATAAATCATATGTATTATGTATAAGACATCCTATAAGTTACAAGCCTCATGCATAGAATACTAATAGTGCCCACACCTTGTCCTAATTAGCTTGGATTAACACGGATTATCATTGCATAACATATGTTTCAACCAAGTGTCACAAAGGGGTACCTCTATGCCGCCTGTACAGAGGTCTAAGGAGAAAGTTCGCATTGGATTTCTCGCTTTTGATTATTCTCAACTTAGACATCCATACCGGGACAACATAGACAACAGATAATGGACTCCTCTTTAGTGCATAAGCATTTCAACAACAAATAATATTCTCATAAGAGATTGAGGATTAGTGTCCAAACTGAAACTTCCACCATGATTCATGGCTTTAGTTAGCGGCCCAATGTTCTTCTCTAACAATATGCATACTCAAACCATTTGATCATGAAAATCGCCCTTACTTCAGACAAGACGAACATGCATAGCAACTCACATGATATTCAACAAAGGTAAAAGTTGATGGCGTCCCCGAAACATGGTTACCGCTCAACAAGCAACTTATTAAGAAATAAGACACATAAGTACATATTCTTCACCACAATAGTTTTTAAGGCTATTTTCCCATGAGCTATGTATTGTAAAGGCAAAGAATAGAATTTTAAAGGTAGCACTCAAGTAATGTACTTTGGAATGGCAGAGAAATACCATGTGGTAGGTAGGTATGGTGGACACAAATGGCATAGTTTTTGGCTCAAGGATTTGGATGCACGAGAAGTATTCCCTCTCAGTACAAGGCTAGGCTAGCAAGGTTGTTTGAAGCAAACTCAAGTATAAAACGGTGCAGCAAGACTCACATATGAACATATTGTAAGCATTATAAGACTTTACATCGTCTTCCTTGTTGTTCAAACACCTTAACCAGAAAATATCTAGACTCTAGAGAAACCAATCATGCAAACCAAATTTTAACAAGCTCTATGTAGTTATTCATTAATAGGTGCAAAGTACATGATGCAAGAGCTTAAACATGATCTATATGAGCACAACAATTGTCAAGTATCACATTATTCAAGACATTATACCATTTACCACATGCGGCATTTTCCGTTTCCAACCATATATCAATGAACGAAATAGTCCAACTTTCGCAATGAACATTAAAGATAAAGCTAAGAACATATGTGTTCATACAAAACAGCGGAGCGTGTCTCTCTCCCACACAAGCATGAATTTATTCAGAGAAGGAAAATAACAAAACGAAAATAAAAACAAACAGACGCTCCAAGTAAAGTACATAAGATGTGACCGAATAAAAATATAGTTTCACTAGAGGTGACCTGATAAGTTGTCGATGAAGAAAGGGATGTCTTGGGCATCCCCAAGCTTAGACGCTTGGGTCTTCTTAAAATATTCAGGGATGAACCACAGGGGCATCCCCAAGCTTAGACTTTTCACTCTTCTTGATCATAGTATATCATCCTCCTCTCTTGACCCTTGAAAACTTCCTCCACACCAAACTCGAAACGAACTCATTAGAGGGTTAGTGCATAATCAAAATTTCACATGTTCAGAGGTGACACAATCATTCTTAACACTTCTGGACATTGCCCAAAGCTACTGGAAGTCAATGGAACAAAGAAATCCATCGAACATAGCAAAACAGGCAATGCGAAATAAAAGGCAGAATCTGTCAAAACAGAACAGTCCGTAAAGACGAATTTTACAGGGGCACTTAACTTGCTCAGATGAAAATTCTCAAATTGAATGAAAGTTGCGTACATATCTGAGGATCACGCACGTAAATTGGTAGATTTTTCTGAGTTACCTATAGAGAACCCTGCCCAAATTCATGACAGACAAAAATCTGTTTCTGCGCAGTAATCTAAATCTAGTATCAACCCTACTATCAAAGACTTTACTTGGCACAACAATGCAATAAAATAAGATAAGGAGAGGTTGCTACAGTAGTAACAACTTCCAAGACTCAAATATAAAACAAAAGTACTGTAGCAAAATAAAAACATGGGTTATCTCCCAAGAAGTGCTTTCTTTATAGCCATTAAGATGGGCTCAGCAGTTTTAATGATGCACTCGCAAGAAATAAGAGTTGAAGCAAAAGAGAGCATCAAGAAGCAAATAAGAAACACTTTTAAGTCTAAACCACTTCCTATGAAAAGGAATCTTGTAAATAAACAAATTCATGAAGCATAATGCAACAAGCATAGAAAGATAAAACAAGTGTAACTTCAAGATTTTCAGCAAAAAGAGAGGTGTTTTAGTAACACGAAAATTTCTACAACCATATTTTCCTCTCTCATAATAACTTTCAGAGGCATCATGAACAAACTCGACAATATAAGTATCACATAAAGCATTCTTATTCACATGCATAAAAGTATCATTACTCTCCACATAAGCATAATCAATTTTATTAGTTGTAGTGGGAGCAAATTCAACAAAGTAGCTATCATTATTATTCTCATCAAGTGTAGGAGGCATAGTATAATCATAATCAAATTTACTCTCCATAGTAGGCGGCACCAAAAGACCACTATCATTATAATCATCATATATGGGAGGCATATCATAATCAACATAAACTTTCTCCTCAATACCCGGAGGACTAAAGAGATCATTTTCATCAAAAACCGACCTCCCCAAGCTTAGAATTTTCCATAGCATTAGCAACAATAGTGTTCAAAGCATTCATACTGATAACATTCCCATTAGCATGCATATAAAGTTCCATGGGTTTTTTAATTCTCTCTTCAAACACATCATGTCCTAATTCAAGATAAAGTTCATAAAGATCTCTCATTGTGTTGTTGTTTTCCATTATGCCTTACTAGTGTAAACAAGAAACAAAAAGATGCAATTGCAGGATCTAAAGGAAATAGCTTCGATCACACACACAACGGCAACAGAAAAGTACTTAGTTACCTGGGACCGGAGTATGAGTGCCTTTACCTTTCCTCCCCGGCAACGGCGCCAGAAAAGTGCTTGATGTCTACGGGTGCTTCTATTCTTGTAGACAGTGTTGGGCCTCCAAGAGAAGAGGTTTGTAGAACAGTAGCAAGTTTCCCTTAAGTGGATCACCCAAGGTTTATCGAACTCAGGGAGGAAGAGGTCAAAGATATCCCTCTCAAGCAACCCCGCAATCACGATACAAGAAGTCTCTTGTGTCCCCAACACACCTAATACACTTGTCGGATGTATAGGTGCACTAGTTCGGCGAAGAGATAGTGAAATACAAGTGGTATGAATGAATATGAGCAGTAGTAACGGCGCCGAGAAAAGTGCTTGCTGGCGTGCGGTTGATGGTAGTAATATTGCAGGAAGTAAACAAGCGAGTAAAACAAGAAACAAGCGATGATTGCAGTATTTGGAAACAAGGCCTAGGGATCATACTTTCACTAGTGGACTCTCTCAACATTGATCACATAAATAAATAAGTTCTCTTCCTTTGTGCTACATATACTCTTGTTTGATAATGAACACCATTTGTTGCGTAGGGCTACAAGAGCTCCCTCAAGCCGGAGTTAACAAGCGCCACAACATTCGGCATTCATATTTAAGTAACCTTTAGAGCATAATAGATCTTTGCAACTTAAACCGAGTACTGACATAGCATACACACTGTCACCTTTACACTATGAAGGGGGAATAAATCACATCAATACTATCATAGTAATAATTAACTCCATAACCTACAAGAGATTATGATCATAACCTACGCCAAGTACTACACGATGCACATACTGTCACCATTACACCGTGAAGGAGGAATAGACTACTTTAATAACATCACAAGAGTAGCACATAGACTAATAGTGATACAAAGCTCATATGAATCTCAATCATGTAAGGCAGCTCATGAGATCATTGTATTGAAGTACATAGGAGAGAGATTAACCACATAGCTACCGGTACAGCCCTTAGCCTCGATGGAGAACTACTCCCTCCTCATGGGAGACAGCAGCGTTGATGAAGATGGCGGTGGTGTCGATGGAGAAGCCTTCCGGGGGCACTTCCCCGTCCCGGCGGCGTGCCGGAACAGAGACTCCTCTCCCCCAGATCTTGGCTTCGCGATGGCGGCGGCTCTGGAAGGTTTCTCGTACCGTGGCTTTTCGTATCGAAGATTTAGGTCAGGGACCTTTATATAGGCGAAGAGGCGGAGTCGGAAGGCTGACGGGGCCACCACACAATAGGGCGGCGCGGCCAGGGCCTGGGCCGCGCCGGCCTGGCGTGTGGGCCCTCCAGGGCTCCCCTCTGGCGGATCTCGGGTGTTCTGGAAGCTTCGTGGATTTCTAAGATGCTGGGCGTTGATTTCGTCCAATTCCGAGAATATTTCCTTACTAGGATTTCTGAAACCAAAAACAGCAGAAAACGAGAAGCGGCACTTCGGCATCTCGTCAATAGGTTAGTTCCGGAAAACGCATCAAAACGATATAAAGTGTGAACAAAACATGTAGGTATTGTCATAAAACTAGCATGGAACATAAGAAATTATAGATACGTTTGAGATGTATCAATGATGCACATACTGTCAACATTACATCATGGAGGAGGAATAGACTACTTTAATAACATCACCAGAGTAACACATATATGATATTCAACTAGATCACAAAGAGAGAGATGAACCACATAGCTACGGTAGAGCCCTCAGCCTCGGGGGAGAATTACTCCCTCCTCATCATGGAGACAGCGATGGCGGTGAAGATGGCGGTGAAGATGCCTTCCGGGGGCAATTCCCCGTCCCGGCGGCATGCCGGAACAGAGACTTCTGTCCCCCAAATCTTGGCTTCGCGATGGCGGCGGCTCTGGAACTTTTCTCGTATCGTGGCTTATTCGTCTCGAAGATTTAGGTCACGACAACTTATATAGGCGAAGAAACGGAGTCGGAAGGGGTCTGGAGGGACCACACACCAGGGGGGCGCGCCCTCCCCTCTGGCCGCGCCGCCACCATGTGTGGAGGCCCTGGGCCTCCCCTCTGGTGCCTCTCCGATGTTCTGGAAGCTTCGTGGAAATATAAGATCGTGGGCCTTGATTTCGTCCAATTCCGAGAATATTTCCTTACTAGGATTTCTGAAACCAAAAACAGCAGAAAACAAGAACTGGCACTTCGGCATCTCGTCAATAGGTTAGTTCCGGAAAATGCATCAAAATGATGTAAAGTGTGTATAAAACATATGTGTATCATCATAAAAGTAGCATGGAACATAAGAAATTATAGATACGTTTGAGACGTATCAAGCATCCCCAAGCTTAGTTCCTACTCGCCCTCGAGTAGGTAAACGATAACAAAGATAATTTCTTAAGTGACATGCTATCATAATCTTGATCATACTATTGTAAAGCATATGAGATGAATGAAGTGATTCAAAGCAATGGTAAAGACAATGATTAAACAACTGAATCATATAGCAAATACTTTTCATGAATAGTACTTTCAAGACAAGCATCAATAAGTCTTGCATAAGAGTTAACTCATAAGCAATAAATTCTTAGTAGAAAGCTTTGAAGCAACACAAAGGAAGATATAAGTTTCAGCGGTTGCTTTCAACTTGTAACATGTATATCTCATGGATAGTTGTCAACATAAAGCAATATAACAAGTGCAATAAGGTAAACATGTAAGAATCAATGCACACAGTTGACACAAGTGTTTGCTTCTAAGATAGAAAGAAGTGGGTAAACTGACTCAACATAAAGTAAAAGAAAGGCCCTTCGCAGAGGGAAGCATGGATTACTATTTTTGTGCTAGAGCTTTTCATTTTGAAAACATAGAAACAATTTTGTCAACGGTAGTAATAATTCATATGTGTTATGTATAAGACATCCTATAAGTTGCAAGCCTCATGCATAGAATACCAATAGTGCCCGCACCTTGTCCTAATTAGCTTGGATTAACACGGATTATCATTGCATAACATATGTTTCAACCAAGTGTCACAAAGGGGTACCTCTATGCCGCTCGTACGGAGGTCTAAGGAGAAAGTTCGCATTGGATTTCTCGCTTTTGATTATTCTCAACTTAGACATCCATACCGGGACAACATAGACAACAGATAATGGACTCCTCTTTTAATGCTTAAGCATTCAACAACGGATAATATTCTCATAAGAGATTGAGGATTTGTGTCCAAACTGAAACTTCCACCATGATTCACGGCTTTAGTTAGCGGCCCAATGTTCTTCTCTAACAATATGCATACTCAAACCATTTGATCATGAAAATCGCCCTTACTTCAGACAAGACGAACATGCATAGCAACTCACATGATATTCAACAAAGGTGTAAAAGTTGATGGCGTCCCCAGAAACATGGTTACCGCTCAACAAGCAACTTATAAGAGATAAGATACATAGCAACATATTCAATACCACAATAGTTTTTAAGGCTATTTTCCCATGAGCTATGTATTGCAAAGACAAAGAATAGAATTTTAAAGGTAGCACTCAAGTAATGTACTTTGGAATGGCAGAGAAATACCATGTGGTAGGTAGGTATGGTGGACACAAATGGCATAGTTTTTGGCTCAAGGATTTGGATGCACGAGAAGTAATCCCTCTCAATACAAGGCTTAGGCTAGCAAGGTTGTTTGAAGCAAACTCAAGTATAAACCGGTACAGACAAAACTTACATAAGAACATATTGCAAGCATTATAAGACCCTACACTTGTCTTCCTTGTTGTTCAAACACCTTAACCGGAAAATATCTAGACTTAGAGAGACCAATCATGCAAACCAAATTTTAACAAGCTCTATGTAGTTCTTCATTAATAGGTGCAAAGTACATGATGCAAGAGCTTAAACATGATCTATTTGAGCACAACAATTGCCAAGTATCAAATTACTCAAGACCATATACCAATTACCACATGAAGCATTTTCTGTTTCCAACCATATAACAATGAACGAAGCAGTTTCAACCTTCGCCATGAACATTAAAAGTAAAGCTAAGAACACCAGTGTTCATATGAACGAGCGGAGCGTGTTTCTCTCCCACACAAGCATGAATTTATTCAGAGAATGAAAATAACAAAACGAAAATAAAAGCACACAGACGCTCCAAGTAAAGTACATAAGATGTGACTGAATAAAAATATAGTTTCACTAGAGGTAACCTGATAAGTTGTCGATGAAGAGGGGGATGCCTTGGGCATCCCCAAGCTTAGATGCTTGAGTCTTCTTGAAATATGCAGGGATGAACCACGGGGGCATCCCCAAGCTTAGACTTTTCACTCTTCTTGATCATATTGTATCATCCTCCTCTCTTGACCCTTGAAAACTTCCTCCACACCAAACTCGAAACAAACTCATTAGAGGGTTAGTGCATAATTGAAAATCCATATATTCAGAGGTGACATAATCATTCTTAACACTTCTGGACATTGCCCAAAGCTACTGGAAGTTAATGGAACAAAGAAATCCATCAAACATAGCAAAACAGGCAATGCGAAATAAAAGGCAGAATCTGTCAAAACAGAACAGTCCGTAAAGATGAATTTTTCTGGGGCACTTAACTTGCTCAGATGAAAAAGCTCAAATTGAATGAAGTTTGCGTACATATCTGAGGATCACGCATGTAAATTGGCAGATTTGTCTGAGTTACCTACAGAGAATTCTACTCAAATTCGTGACAGCAAGAAATCTGTTTCTGCGCAGTAATCCAAATCTAGTATCAACCCTACTATCAAAGACTTTACTTGGCACAACAATGCAATAAAATAAAGATAAGGAGAGGTTGCTACAGTAGTAACAACTTCCAAGACACAACAAAACAGTAGCAAAATAAAGACATGGGTTATCTCCCAAGAAGTGCTTTCTTTATAGCCATTAAGATGGGCTCAGTAATTTTAATGATGCTCGCGCAAGAAATAAGAGTTGAAGCAAAAGAGAGCATCAAGAATCAAATTCAAAACACATTTAAGCCTAACCCACTTCCTATGAAAATGAATCTTGTACACAAATAAATTCATGAAGAACAAAGTGACAAGCATAAGAAGGCAATACAAGCGCAACTTCAAAATTCTCAACATAAAGAGGGGAAACTTAATATTATTAAGATGCATATAACCATGTTTCCCTTTCTCATAGTAACTGTCAGTAGCATCATTGATGAAATCCAAAATATATCCATCACTTAAAACAATCTTATCATGGTTCATGTGCATAAAAGTATCATTAATTTTGGCATAAGAAGAATTCTTCTCATTAATAGTAATTGGAGCAGGATCATTATCAAGAATTTGAACATGGTAAACAAGTTGCATACTAAGGGAATGGTTTTTTGCAATCCCATCATAACTATGACAAGTTTCATAAGGATAATTATAACATGTGTCATATCCATCTCTATAACCAGAATATATAATATCATTTTTTTCACTAAAAGTAAAGGTCTCAAATATAGGATCTTCAAGCACAACATCCCCAAGCTTAGAGATTTCAATATCAACGTTTGAGGGAACATGAATAGTGCTAACATCATTACTTTCATAATCAGTACCAAAGAGATTTCCAATATCAAAGGTAGTGTGCTCTTCCAAATCATGATCACTAATATGGGTAAAGGGCATAGGAAGATCATTGTACTCAGATTCATTATCATAATAATCATTAGGAGCAACATACTTACGGTTACCTATCGTTATCTCATACACGCGGGGATATGTCGTTACCTCTTTCTTTTTATTCCCCCTCTTCTTCTTCTTCTTCTTCTTCTTCTTCTTCGTTTCCTTCTTCTTCTTTTCCTTCTCCTCGTTCCCTTCTTTAGGAGGAAGAGGCTTGAAGGGAGGCTTTTCCACAGAACCTGATTTATTTCCAGAAACAATAGAAGAAACTTGGGAGGATTCCTCCTTTTCATTAATAAGTTTAAAACACACAGCGGTCCTATCATATTTTGGCAAAGTGTCATCTTCTAAGATATTCTATACGTAAGTATTTGTATGGCAATTATTAATGCAATAAGAAAGACACCCATGCAGGACATCATCAATATCAAGATCACTCATATGTAACAAAGAGATTTTTCTTGATAACTCTTCACACCCCAAAAATAAAGTAAGTTCATCATGCTGATTAGGAAGGATTTCATCATCACAATACAAATTTGCAGCACTCATGGGGTTCGAATTATCATTGGAGGAACATTGAAAATTAAAATGACCCACTCTATGGCAAAGTTCACAAATAAAAGGATAGAGGGCACAAACTTTTTCACCAAGATCATCTAGAGCCCTAAACCACTTTCTAGTTTTTTCATTCCTATGATGGATACAATATTCATCTTCGATTTGATTAATTCCGCAAGGTCTATGCATTCCACAAAAATTAACATGCTTATAATAAATAGTATTTTCAGAAGTTTGGGCATGTTTATTGCAATCATTAACAACAATTTCATTTTCCATGCAAGTGTCTTTGAAAGGTTCATGATACATGTACCAATTTTCCTTAGGAACATTAATATGAGAAGCAAAGGCTGTATAATAATCGACCATAATTTGAGGATCAAGACCATATTTAGCACTAAGCTCTTGAAAATAAGCAGTTTCAATGAAAGACTTAATGCATTCATATTCATAGTTTATACCTGATTCTTTACCTTTGTCGTTCTCCCAATCTTCAGCGTTCTCCTGAATCCGATTAAGAAGGTCCCATTTAAACTCTTCTTTATTGCGCGTGAATGATCCAGAACAAGCAGTATCCAGCAAGGTTTTATCTTGAAAAGAAAGTCTTGCATAGAAATTATCAATGATGATATTACCGGGAAGCTCATGAATGGGGCATTTGAGCATTAAAGACTTCAATCTCTCCCATGCTTGGGCAATACTCTCTCCATCATGAGGCCAGAAATTATATATGCGGTTTCGGTCTTTGTGAATTTCACTTGGAGGATAGAATTTAGAATAAAATAGAGGCACAATATCCTTCCAATCAAGAGAATGCCCATCCTTCAGCAGTTTATACCAATGCGCCGCTTTACCAGACAACGACATAGAGAATAATTTCTTCTTCACTTCATCCATAGAGATACCTGCACACTTGAATAACCAGTGATGACCCACAAGTATAGGGGGTGTATCGTAGTATCTTCGATAAGTAAGAATGTCGATCCCAACGAGGAGCAGAAGGTGTTGACAAGCAGTTTCGATGAAA
>NC_061512.1:188419554-188435549 GCF_022539505.1 Lolium rigidum | reverse complement strand
GCGAGCGCCCTCTCACGCCGATTGATGAAGAAGGCGTCCCAAGTATGCTCGGTTATCGGGATGCCAGCGGGGATTCATCCGCTGCTCCGGCGTGAGGTCGAGGTAGTAGTGGTTCGTGATGGCCGCCCGGCGCGCAGTACCCTGAGGGACGGGAGGGACCGGCACGCCGCCGGCGCTTAGGCTCCGGCCGGCGGGGACGCGGTAGCCCGGAGGGCAAGGGTAGTTCGAGGCGCAAAGCTCCTCCACCTCGCCGGTAGGTTAGAGTGGGTGCGGTGGAAGCCATGAGAGAGTGATGAGAGATTGTAGAGATGTGATAATGCTGGCCAAGCCGGGCTACCTATATGTAGTGACAAATGGCGGGAAAAATGGGAGCGGGAAGACGGGGAGGCGGGAAGAAAGAGGCGGGAAGAAAGTGGCGGGAAGAAAGAGGCGGGAAGAAAGTAGGCGGGAAGAAAGTGGCGGGAAGAAAGAATTTTTTGATATATTATTTTTCTGATTTTTTGATATATTATTTGTATTTTTAAGAATTTGAATTGAATTAGTTTTATTTTTTTGATTTTTTTGATATATTATTTGTATTTTTAAGATTTAGAAATGAATTAGTTTTATTTTCCTGAATTTTTTCATACATTATTTGTATTTTTAACATTTAGAAATGAATTAGTTTTAATTTTCTGAATTTTTTGATATAATATTTGTATTTTTAAGATTTTGAATTGAATTAGTTTTATTTTTCTGAATTTATTGATATATTATATGTATTTTTCAGATTTTGAAATGAATTAGTTTTATTTTTCTTTACTTTTTGATATATTATTTGTAATTTGAAAAAGAAAAGTAATTTGAAAAAGAAAAGTAATTTGAAAAAAGAAAAGTAATTTGAAAAAACACCTTTAGTCGCGGTTGGCCTCGCCAACCGCGATTAAAGGGTATTTTCCGCGGAAACGAAACCCGGCGAAAATACCCTTTAGTCGCGGTTGGTGTGGCCAACCGCGACTAAAGTACCTTCTAGTCGCGGTTGGGATCACCAACCGCGACTAAAGGGGGTCCCTATTTAAACGCGCACGCGCGAGGGGCGGCTCACTTCTTCGTTCTCTTCGTCTCCGCCGGTGTTCGTCTCCGCCGCGCCGTTCGATCTGCAGCCGCCTCGCCGTCGACGTCGCCGCCTGCCCCCGCCTCGTCGTCGTCGCCCCGTCGTCGCCCCGTCGTCGCCGCCGCCCACCGTACGTCGCCGGCCCCCGCCTCGTAACGTCGCCCACCGTCCGCTCTGGCGCCCCTCTCGCCCATGGCGCCGCCGCCGCCCTCGCCCACCGCGCGCGCGCCGCCTCGCTCGCCCGCCCAACGCCGCCCCGGCCGGCGCCGGCCGGCCTCGGTTCCACGCGCGCGCGCCGGCCGGCTCGAACCGCCGCCGCCCACCGCCGCGGGAGAGAGAGGGCGGGGCGCGCCAGTACACACGGCGCCCCTGCATCCATCTCTCTCATTTTTTTTTGTTTTTTTTTTTGTTAATTAAAATTGTAAACTAAAATTTGACTTAAAAAAGATTATGTAAAAAAAATTAAAATTTGACTTAAACGAATTAACTTGTTGTTAATTAAAATTGTAAACTAAAATTTTGACTTAACAAAATTTAACAATATATAGTATAATGTATATAATTTTGTACTCCCCTCGAAATTTTGACATAACAAAAATTTACTTAACAAAAATGTGTTAGGTTAACAAAAATTTACACATGTAATAGTATAATGTAACTAAAATTTTACTTAACAAAATTTAGACTTAATGTAACTAAAATTTTACTTAACAAAATTTAGACTTAATGATCAAAATTTTAACTTAAGAAAAATTTTACTTAACAAAATTTAGACTTAATGATCAAAATTTTAACTTAACAAAATTTTATTTGGGATCGAGAGGGGGCGGCGAGGGTTATGTGTCCTCGGCACCGCCACCGCCCTCTCGGTCAACGCCACACCGGTCTCTCGATCGGTCACGCGGTCACTGCGTCCCCCTTTCGCCACCGCCACCGGTCTCTCGGTCACCGCCACACCGGTCTCTCGGTCACGCGGTCACTGCGTCCCCCTTTCGCCACCGCCACCGGTCTCTCGGTCACGCGGTCACCGCGTCCCCCTTTCGCCACCACCGTTCTCTCGGTCACGCGATCACTGCGTCCCCCCTCTCGCCTCCCTCGTCGCCCTCTCTCTTTATATGTAGAAGAGATATGATAATGCTGGCATATACACAATTAATTTGTTTTGACTACATGTTTTCAGGATCGACATATGGCGGACGATAGAGCTGACCCGATTCTGGACAACTATGATCCGGACGCTGAAGACCATATGTTCGGCATCATAAAAGGCGATATTCTATATGTGCCGACCGGACAAGAAGAAGATGATATCTCTTCTTATCTGAACCTGGACGGTGAAGATGAAGGGCGCCGTCAGCAAGATGATGCCGAAGAAACGTCGATAAACGACGATCTTGAATTGGAAGTAGCAACCACCTCCGGCGCCGAGGTATATATATACATTGAGCCTCTGGTGATACAAACTAACTGATTTGAATAAATATGTGTGTACTAACGCGCGCGACTCTCTTTCTTATTTTAGCCCTCGGCCGGATCGTCGAAAAAATCGAGTACGTCGTCAAAGCGTGGCGCAACCAAGACGATGAAACCAAACGAAACATGCACCATCGAGGTTGTCGAGGAAGCAACCGGCAGGCCGCTGGAGCCCAGCAAGAACGCCACCAAGTTTATCAGCCAATGCGGAGCCGTTGTTAGAGACAACGTCTCGATCACCGTCCAGGAGTGGAATGAGCCAAAGAAGGCACGTCTTGGTTTCACTTTTGTCGATAAGAGAACAAAAAAAGATTGCTTCAAGAAGCTTATAGAACATTTCGTTCTACCTCCGAAATACCGCAGATACGATGAGGCGGGTAACAAGATTCAGGAAAACAAGGAGAGGTGCAAGCTAGTCAAACAGTTCGCTCTTTCTAAGATGGCCGACGCATTCCGGAAATACAAGCAAAAACTAGCCCATGACTTTGTCAAGCAGGGCAAGACTCCGGATTTCACAGGACAATATGAGAAACTGCAACATGATTGGCCAGAATTTGTGAAGCAAAAGAAATCGGAGCAGTTCCTTGAAATGTCGAAAAAAAATAAGAAGAATGCGGCCAAGAAGGAGTACAATCATATTATGGGGCCAGGAGGGTATCGCTTTTGGCAGCCTAGGTGGGAGAAGATGGAGAACGAGCTGAGGACGCGAGGAATCCGTCCAGGTACGGAGGGATGGGACCCAAGGGCCAAAAGCTGGTGGTACGGGCATGGGGGATCGCCGAACCCGGAGACGAGGGGAGTGTGTTTATCGGGGCAAAATAATTAAACCCACCCAAAAGCTTATTGAGGCAATGAGGGATGCTCAAGAGGGGAGGATCAAGTTCAACGAGAGAGAACGACACCACGACAAAAGCCCTCGGGAATCCCGAACACGGAGGACGTGTACGAGGCATGCCCGGGGACATTCCGTGGAAAGTAGGGTTCCCCCGAACGATGACCCGTACGGTTACGTAAGCCGTAAGAGAAAGATGGATCGGGATGCGGATGTTGTGGCGAAGTTGGTAACGGAAATGGATGTGATGAAGAAAACCGTGAGTGTACTAGTAGCCGAAAGAGATGCAGCTCGGGCGCAGCATGAAGATCATCCAATGGATCTCGGAAGCCGGCAGCGGAGAAGAAGCAGCGTGGCTTCCACGGAGGCCTCACCGGCTGGTGCACCGACGATCGAAATTACCGCACCGGAGCCTCGGCTGGTGGTCGAAATTACTGCACCGGAGCCTCCTCGCTACCCCGTGGACGATATAAAGGAGATGAAAGCATGTCATCTCGTATTATCCTATCGGGAACATGTCCATGAAGGTAGCCATCGGCGATGCTTTACCACTCGGAGCACTCCACCACAACAACCCCATTCAAGATGGCTATGCTCGTGTCACGGTGGAGGAGATAGTCCAAGGGTTTGAGGACCTGGACATTGACATTGCTACACCCGAAGGGGCGACAAGACTTGGAGATGTCAAGCGCCGAGTTCATTCTATGGCGGAAGAAGTTTATCAAGTTTCCGGGCGAGGCGCCAACAAGTCCACCCCCTACGGTGGTGGTGGTGGCGGCGGTGGCGGTGGTGGTGGTGGTGCTTCACCTACACCTCCTTCACGAGGGCCGACGCCGCCCCCAATTCACCTCCGGCGGGTAAGCAGCCGCCGCCCCCTAGTCCGCCCCGGGCGGGTAAGCAGACGCCGCCCCCCAATCCACCTCCGGCGAAGAAGCGTGAAGCAGCAGTCCTGGATTATTAACCCGGACCCTTACGTACCTAAGAAAACAAAGGTACCGGAGCCATCATCGAAGCCTTTCCCCGGGAGGCCTTGGGAAAGTAGTGCCGAGGAAGTCGAGGCGGGCGCGGCCGCTGATTTAGAGAAATGGAAGGCGAGCTGCAAGAAGAAAATAGAGGGCGAGCCCAAGCCGATATATTCCGATGAGCAAAAGAAGTGGGCTAAGTCATTTTTGAACACACCGTCCCAAGCCGCAAAGAATCCGCTCGACGACTATGCACGTGAACTTCGTAGGCAAGCACTCGCGTTCAAGAGGAACCAAGATTTGGCGGAGAAGCAGGAGAAGAAAGCCTTGGAGGAGGCCGAGAAAAAATTAGAAAGGGGGAAAGAAGTTGCCCAGCTCGGGGAACAAAGTAAACAATCGATCGCCCCGCTCATAGTGCAAGCCGCCGGTCCGGATGCCCCCGATATCATAGCAGCTGCGGCAGCACATGGATTGACCGTAACGAGTGCCGGAGAACAAGCGGCCGACTTAGGTATCACTCTTCGTGCACCTTGTTAGGCCTTGATGAGGCGCCAATGAAGGACGTAGTTTTTACATATGTGAAGAATGGCCCTCTCGTCGAGCCTCGCGCGAGGAAGAGGATCTACCTCGACAAATGAAAGGTCCGCTAAATTGGTACAAGAGTTACATAAAACTTAAAAACGCCAAAGACTATATTTATGCGGAAGTTAGAGTTGAGCATCACTTCAAACATTACTATATAACAATTCATCGGAGTGAATTGTTCCAGCTGTTCAATCTGCGCGACCTCGACAAATCTATCATCGGTTGCTACGTTCGTAAGTGATTTATTAATTTCTACCCCATCTCGTTCATTGCCTGCACTATATATTGTCCTAACTATCTTGTTGTCTACGCTATTATGCAGAATGAAGAAGCGGGAAATGCAAATAAGGAACATCAATGATGTTGGGTTCATTGACCCACACATCGTTAATTCATATGTGTTAGAACACCACCCCGCCGACGTGGAGAAAGACCTGTTTCGGTTTCTTAGAAAACAGCAACTCAAAAGTGATATTCTATTTCCTTACCATTTTGGGTGAGTGTTTCTGTCTTGAGCACATTCTCTTTTGTTTACTCTCCATGCATGGTATGTGGCTAATCGATGAGTTATATATGCATGACTCGTGCATGTATCGTGTCCGCAGGTTCCACTGGATTCCGATGGTAATTCAAATTCACACCTCCACAGTTCTCATCCACGACTCTCCGAATATGGATGCGGCGCTTTGGGCCGACATGAGAAAAATGATGCAAAAGTAATTGTTTTCATTCATTTGCGCTCTATATCGATCGGCCTATTTCGTTCATCATTTCCTAATATCAAGTAACTAATTAATAACTCTCTTGTTCATTTAATTTTCTTTGCCTCGTAGGGTTTGGAGACGGTTCGTAGATGAAAAGGTCGGTGAATTCAAAAAAGAGCTACATTTTAAAAGGGCAATGCGGACGACTGGGGATATTCAGCCACCGGGGACCAATCTATGTGGATACTATGTTTGTGAGAGGATCCGGAGATACACCAATGAGCGGGACCAGTCGGATGAGCTCAACATCAAGAGGAATAACCTCCGGAAGACGCTTAGTCCGAAGCTCGCTTCCGACCACTTCAGGAGGAACTAGCTGGATGGTTCGCGAGGGAAGTCATCGATCCTACAGGACAACACTACGTAGAGGACGTAGAACTATACATGCATTAAATTATGTATGGAAACTTGTTCAAACTTGTATATGGTCATCCGATGATATTGAATATATATTGTATATTCCTCTTGAATTCTTTTTGGTTCTAATTTCAAATTTGTTTGAAATTGTACATTCATATGCATGCATGTATGTAGTACCGTAGAATATGTGAAACGTACTCCTTCAAAATTACAAATAAAGCACAAAAGAAATAAAACAATACAAATTAAACAGAAAACAGGTTTAGGGGGGGGGGCAGGTTTAGGGGGGGGGGGGCTAAAACCCTAAACCTGCGGCGGCCTTTAGTCGCGGTCGGCCAGAAGAACCGCGACTAAAGGGCCTCCGCCCCGACGGTCGCCTGGCGCCCACGTGGACGGGCCTTTAGTCGCGGTTCGTAAGCAACCGCGACTAAAGGGGGGACCTTTAGTCGCGCTAGTTTGGTCGCGGTTGCGCAACCGCGACTAATGGCAGTTGCGAACCGCGACCAAAGGCCCTTTTTCCACCAGTGTATGTTTTTTGAAAAAATGGTAGATGCTCTGACTAATTCTTGACTAAAGAGGGCTTACAACCGGTCTTGTTGGAGTGTTTCCTACTTTTACAGACCGACAAGAAACCGTCAACAGCGGAAACTGCTGAGACTTGAAATCTGTGCGTGTGTGTGAGAGAGAGTCTATGAACTAAATCAACTCATCACCGACTTGCAGGACTACTTAGGAGTGAATGCCGGTGCACCGACTTGCTTAAACCGTGACTAGCAGGAGTACTTAGGAGTGTATGCCGGTGCACCGACTTGCTTCGATCAGCTGCACAGCTCATCCCCGCTGTTTCTGCTCCAACCAAACACTGAACTTTCTCTTTTCTTGACATATAAATATACGATAGCTCAGCTCTAAACAATGGTCTGTGTGAGGCTAGGGTTTTTTGTACTTATGCCCAAAGCTCAGCGGCACACATCTTTTCTTTCTCCAAGTTGCAGCAGGTGCAGAGAACTAGGCTAAATTGGCTTGCTGTTGAAAACAAAAATGGACTCCTTTCTGTCCCACATCGGCCTTTCGCGTTTCGTTTGCTGCACTGCGTAGCTAGTTTATGTCACCTGTCAGAAAAACCCTTTGTTTCAGAACCATCTACGGTTTTATGTTTCTTATCATCTTCAGAGACCTTTATCTCTCAGAATCATATATGGTTAAAGTGCAGGGATAGAGAATATAGAATATATAAAGCACTCGATCCTGAATGCGATTTGCCATTTGTTTAAGGGATTGACCAGTCTCTGCATACTCTATGTGACCGTTTGGTTCTGGAGGGAGCGGCGCGAAGCTCTTTTTCTGTGTTGACATCAAGTGACTATGGATCCATGATGAAAGTCGGAAGAAGAGAATTTCTTGAAGGCCGGAGGGGAGGACTAGCTAAGGGAGGTTCAAGTCTCCGCGCTGTTGAGGGGCTTGCTTGGTGTCCCGGCTTCACAGCAGCGGTTTGGAAGTGGGGGCGGCAACACAGGTGAAGCGCGGAGTCCTACCTTTCAGGGTGAAAACCCAAGGTCTGGCCTTAACTGGTTGTGCCTGGCAGTGACCTTGGTGGAGGCATTGTTTTGAGAGCGGGAACTATCTTCAGGGTGAAAACCTAAGATCTTTGATCGGGCGACGACGGTGTTTGAGCACTGTTCCCTTCTTAAAGGCGTCGTTTTTTGGAGAGTCTGTAATTCAGGTGTTGTCATGGTGGTGGATGTATTGCTGTTGTTAGGCCCGAGATGCTGTAGCGGGACTTTTGTTTCTTAGTTTTCTTTTCCTTTTTTTGGCTGTGTGCATCCGTAGTGCCATTAGGGTGGTGCGTTGTTGCAGAGGCTGGGTGTAATTGGTATCTTCTTGATATTAATATATTCCCTTTATCGAAAAATGTGATGATGATACGCTGATACTCTAAACTAGGCCTGGTTCTGACAAGAATTCCTAACTAGATTATTAGAACACCATTTGGTGCCATCCTTATGATGCTGTCTTCGAGTGCTTCAGATTTGGAATTTCTCCATGTACTATATTGGTGTCTCTTATGTTATACAGAAGCCATGCTTATGAAGGGAACAGTTTGCATAAATCGAGTAAGAAAACTTTATAATGGTCATCTAGTTCCTTGGCGTCCATTTAGCCCACCCTGTTTTATTCCGCCACTGTCACAGTGGGCAACTGGGAGAGAGCCCTTTTCCGGAAGGACCGTTGGCTGCATGGCGCCCGTGTGTCGGACCTCGCGCCAAACTTGGTGGCTTTGGTTAACAAACGGCGCACCAACTCCCGCACTGTCAAGGAGGGTCTCGAGGGGGAATGGCTGCGCGATTGCGGGCCGAACTTGGGATCCGCCGCTGCCGGAGTTCTTTCTTCTTTGGGGCATCCTGGCCAACGTCCGGCGAGAGTGTGAGGATTCTTTTGCGTGGCGGTGGACGACTGGCGACACCTTTTCCGCCAAGTCATCCTATGGCGCATGTAGCCCCTGAGATCTGGCAGTCGAGAGCTCCCTACAGCTGCAAATTCTTCACGTGGCTTGCTGCTCGAAACAGATGCTGGACGGCGGAAGGCCGCATCGCCGCGGTCTGCCCCACCCGGCGGCCTGCCCTTTATGTGACCAAGAACCGGAGATCATCCAGCACCTCCTTCTCGGCTGTGAGGTGGCTCACGAGGTTTGGGCTTGGGCCTTGGCGAGAGGTGGGGTAAGATGGAGTGGATGGATCGACAGACTCCGAGCTTCTACAGTGGTGGTCCTCCCTGCCCTGCCCTTCGAAGGTGCGGAGGGACCTCTGGACGGTAGTTATCTTGATCTTCTAGTGCATCTGGAGGCATCGAAATGATGTGGTGTTCAATGGCGCTAGATCGGAGGCTCAAGCCATTAGAAGTAGGATCAAGGACGAGTTTCAGAGTTGGCGTCTAGCTAGGCTTTTCCGTTCGGAGACCTTCGGTTTCCCGGAACTATTTCCTTTTTTTATGGAGGGATGGAGATTAGGCTTTCGTATAGGGAGCTGTCACCCCTTGTTGACAGCATGAATTCTGTGGTTTGACCTTTCTGGCCCCTTTCTTCTATGTGATCAATACATCTTTCAGTGTGTATTCTCGAAAAAAAGCTCACCCGTCAGTGTGTTGTATATGCAAGTTTTGTATATGAATTTCGTAGGATCTTGTACCTGATCTCTACCAATCTCGATAGAATGAAGACCATGGGCTGGGAGAATATTATTAGGAAGCGGCTAGTGATTAAGAATTGAATCCTTGATATCTCATCTTTATCGTTAATAAAAGGCTTCCTTATATTACTGATACGCTACTACCTTTTCCTAGTAGTAGTGGGAAGATACATTGACCATATCAATTACTGATAAATATAAACAAATTCGGAACATCTCAACGATGGTAGTGATCCAGCTAGCAGTAAGTAGAATAGGCTGTCCAATTAAGGCACTCATCCACCGCTAATGGAGTGACCGCACCAACAAAGAAGAATGATCACTTTGGTCTCACATGGTAATGTATTTTGCTTTCCTAAAGGTATGTATAATGGTAGAGAAGGTAGCCTCCCACATCATCTAGATAAAGACGTAGAGATAGAGATAGAGATACGTCATAAAATTAATGCATTATCTCTTATTGTATCTCTAACAATTAATGATAGATAATTAATATTTAATGAAAAATTAATTTACTAAAGGAAGGCTTCTCTTATTTTCTAAGAGATGATCTCTTAGCTAAGGGAATTCTCTTTCTCATACAGATACAGCTTCTATTTACCAAAAGATTAACACATGTTTGAGGCAATAAAAGGTAGAAACGGGCACCCAACCTGGGGCTATCCAAGGAAGTATATCACAAGATTAGTGACATGCCAAATCCGCGCGGCCCTCCCATGGAGATCGTGTATATATAGCCAAGAGGGGGCATAGGTAAAGCCTGCATTGCAGGCGCGCGGCAGCTTGCAAGAATCATCAAAACTAGTAACGCCTGGAGTCGCCGCTATCTCTCCCCCCAAGTTCCTCCAGGCTTTTGCGTGTTCTCTCTAATGGCTTTCGCGGCGGCCATGGTCACGGCGATCGCCTCGGCTGCCGTGGCGTTGCTCCTGAGGGCTGTATGGGTGACCCTATCCTGCTACTTCCTGACGCCAATGAGGATCCGTAGGGCCATGGCGGCGCAGGGTGTCCACGGACCCTCGCCGCGTCTGCTCGTCGGCAACCTCCGCGAGGTATCGGCTCTTGTGGCCAAGGCGACCGCCGGCGACATGCCGTCCCTGAGCCACGACATCGTCGGCCGCCTGATGCCCCATTACGTACACTGGTCTGGGATTTACGGGAAGCTGTTCGTGTACTGGTACGGCAGCGAGCCGCGGCTGTGCCTGACGGACACGGACATGATCAAGGAGTTCCTGTCGTCCAAGTACGCGCACGCCACCGGCAAATCGTGGCTGCAGCGGCAGGGCACGAGGCACTTCATCGGCCGCGGGCTGCTCATGGCGAACGGCGCCAGATGGTCGCACCAGCGCCATGTCGTCGCGCCGGCCTTCATGCCCGACAAGCTCAAGGTACGCCACCCAGGCGTCGATCGAACATGAACATGGTGGTGGCATTGCCACTACCCCCGGCCGGTTCCTGAATCCTGACCTTGCCATATCTGGGATATATCTCACGTGTTTTTTTCGCAGGGCCGCGTGGGGCACATGGTGGAGTGCACGAAGCAGACGATCCTGTCGCTGCGGGACGCGGCGGCGCGGGGCCGCGGCGAGGTGGAGATCGGCGCGCACATGACCCGGCTCACCGGCGACATCATCTCCCGCACGGAGTTCGACACCAGCTATGAGACGGGGAAGCGCATCTTCCACCTCCTCGAGGACCTGCAGCGCCTCACCGCGCGATCCAGCCGCTACCTCTGGATCCCCGGCAGCCAGTGAGTCATGACACGATCACCCTCCCTTCCACTACAGGCCGGCCAGCTCAATTCCACTGCCGCCGGCCGGCCTTCTCTTGCCCCGATCGAACAGACGCACTCACTCGCCTAGTTACCTGGCCTTTGTCTCTACCGTCGTTCACTTGCGGCCGCATCTTGCATAATGCATACATATATGCCCGCCCGCACGCCTTGTTCCCCGCAAGATAACTAGGCGGATTAAGCTAATCTAAGCTGCTCTTGGTGCTAATTGGTCTTAGTTAATTATGTGGTGTGCAGCCCATACATGGCACTGACTTCAATTTGTCCGGCGCTTTGGATTGATTCCATCATTCAGACGCATCCGTACGCGCACACACGAGTAAACAACTGTTTGCATTACAGGCGCCTGATCACACTAACCATGGTGTTCGATCGTCGCTTGCAGGTATTTCCCGAGCAAGTACAGGAGGGAGATCAGCCGGCTGAACGGCGAGCTGGAGGGCGTGGTACTGCAGTCCATCGGCCGGAGCCGCGAGATCGCCGACGAGGGCCGGACGACGTCCATGTACGGCCGGGGGCTCCTTGCCATACTGCTCGCCGAGATGGAGGAGAAGAAGAAGGACGGCAAGGGTGCACGCGACGGCGGCAAGTTCAGCTACGACACTCAGCTGGTGGTCGACGAGTGCAAGACCTTCTTCTTCGCCGGCCACGATACGTCGGCGCTGCTTCTCACGTGGACGCTCATGCTACTCGCCACACACCCGGAGTGGCAGGAAAAAGCGCGCGCCGAGGTCGCACAGGTCTGCGGCGACGACCCGCCGTCCGCCGACCACCTCTCCAAGCTCACCGTGGTATGTCCCTGTCGTACAGTGGCCAGTGCACATTTGCATATACTGAAGTCTTGCGGCATTGACCAATTGTTATGGCCGAAAATCTTACAGCTTTCGTTCAAACGTTTGCAGCTGCAGATGATCATCCAGGAGACGCTGCGGCTGTACCCGCCGGCGACGCTGCTGCCGCGGATGGCGTTCGAGGACATCACGCTCGGCGACGGCCGCCTCCACCTGCCGCGCGGCCTCTCCGTGTGGATACCGGTGCTGGCAATTCACCACGATGAGTCCATCTGGGGCGCCGACGCGCACGAGTTCCGGCCGGAACGGTTCGCTGCCGGCAGCGGGCGGCGGTCCTCGTTCCTGCCATTCGCCGCAGGGCCGCGCAACTGCGTCGGGCAGGCGTACGCTCTTTACGAGGCCAAGGTCGTCCTCGCTATGCTGCTGGCAAACTTCAGGTTCACCATCTCCGACGACTACCGCCACGCGCCGGTTAATGTGCTCACACTCCGTCCCAAGTACGGCGTGCCTGTCCACCTCCGGCCGCTGCGGCCGTAGGGCCTCGAATTTTCTTGCGTTCGTTTCGCGCTCGCCTTGATCGGCTATAGAGAAAGAAGGTTTTGTGCTCTCCGATTGGTTGGCCCTAGCTGTCTGAGTGACAGGCAAGGCCGGCCTGTCAGCTTTCCGGCTGGTATATGCTGCTTCTGTGTCCTATGCCCCGTGTAGAGACATACATATAGAGTGGAGTTACATAGATGATATGCAAATGACATCATAACTTTTTGTTAGGGTAAATCTTATCAAAGGATTTTACATAGAAATGGCAAATTGTACTCAACAATCTTTCGCATATGTTCCTTTTCTTTTCCAGAGAAAACAATGGTGTGCTCACTTTTCACATAATCTTATATGTGATGCTTCATGGATGTCTTAAGTAATGACAGAAGGTAGGCACTACCATGCAATAGTTTGTTTTTAACATAGGTACTGCCAGTCTGCAATACAATATGCAGAGATATCCGATAAGAGGCAAGGTGGAGTAAGACAAAGTGCTCGAAGACTTATAGCAGATATGTGAAATGATATAAGCAGGAACAGAACAAACTTCGGTACGGCATAACCGCTGAGTAGCATGTGCCTGGAGCATTCTAGGGCTACACGGTCTCTATTCTCTTTGTCTGCCGGATGAACTGTCAGCATACAGGCATTGCTGATTATCGATTTCTCTCCATTCCTTAATTAAGGAGAAGTGTCTTGACAAGATAAAGTATAAAGTATTTGTAAAAATGAACTACTCTCCCAATATTAGAAGACTCAAATGTTTGACGCCTGCAGTAACCCAAGCTTTGCTTCGTCCTTGATTGACTTCAGAAAAATTGTCATTGGGGTGGATTTGATGTGGAAGACCAGCGTGTTTCTTGCATTCCAAATAGCCCAACTAGTGAGCATAGTGAGCGTCGCCATGCATGGCCTTGCGGTCGGAGGTATTTTTTCTCGACATGTTTGCCGACCTAGTGTCAATGGAAAGGTCCGCCAACCAATTGTTTGTGTCAATTGACTCGATGCAAGTTCACCCTTTGATCATACCACAAAGCCTCTTAGTGAAGTGATGGGAGAAGAGATGTGCCACCGTTTATTGAGTTCGCTTTGCAAAGAGGGCAAAGACCACAATTTGTCCAACCCCTTCTCTCAAGCATATTCGCCGTCCAAAGCCTATTTTGAATAGCCAATCATGCAAGATGTTTAATACTGGACTGCGCCTAAGCCTTCCACACCGTCTTGTTCATGAGAGTGCTAAGTGGCTCCGAAGAATTGGGCCCTATAGGCTGAAGTTATTATGTTCTCCCTATTAGCCGTGAGGTTCCAAGTAATAGAATCCTCCACATCTTCTCTAAGATTTACCCATGAAGCTCCCTCCAAAGAGAGACAAATGCCCCTAAGATGGGGGATTGTCAAGTTGATATCCATTTTGATCTTTGAGTCTAAGCTTTCCCGCGGGTGGCTTGATCAACATGCCCTTTTTTCCTTATTGACGTTTCATGTATGAACATGGCGATGTATTTAGGCTTCCTACCTTTGATGAGCCATGGGGACTCCCAAAAAGGCGCAATCTTCCCATTGCCAACTAAGATGGTGGTAGAAGCATAGAAAAGGTCCATATCAATCTCAACACAAGGAGTACACAATTCCACCTATAGCCTATTAGGATCTTTCCATTCGTACCAAGGCATATCAACCGGAGAGCACGCACAAATTTCTCAATGTGGAGAGTGCAGCCCCCAAGATTGTTAGGCCTACACAGCGCATCCAAATTTATCTTGCGTTTTCCTCTGGTAACTCCTTTTGTGTCGGCCCATAGCAAAGCACGTTCGATCTTGTTCATGCTTGTGAGGTAACCCAGAGGGATAGTGTCCAAAAAATGCAATGATATTGGAAAGGTTTTGAATCTCCTCTTTGTGCGGAGGCACAAAAACTATCGCATCGTGCACATATAGTGAAGTTCTAAGGGCGGAACCCCTCCATCTGATCTTGTGAAGGAGCTCATGATGGGTGAACAACTCAAAGATCTGTTGGAGTGGGTCAATGTCAAGCACGAAAAGGAGCAAGGAAAGTGGGTCTCCTTACCTCAACCCTCTTCCATGCTTAATATGGTAGCTGACAAGCCCATTAAGGAGGACCCTCGAAGAGGAGGAGCAAATCAGGTCAGATATCCGCTCACAAAATTTAGGCGGGAAGACATGTCTCTTTAACAGCTCAAGGATGAAATCCAATCTCACAGAGTCGAGAGCTTTGCAAATATCGAGCTTGAATAGAAGTGTCAGGATTTTGCTTGTTGTGAAGTCTTCTAGCAAGATTGTGCACGACACAAAATTATCATGGATTCTCCACCTCTTGACGAATGTGCTTTGGGCATTGGATACGAAGTCTTTCATGAGAGGAGAAAGTTGCGTAGCAATCATCTTGCCAATGATTTTTGTGATGGCATCAATTAGGCTAATAGGTCTAAAATCTCTGATGTCCTCAACCCCCTCTTTCGTTTAGCAACAACACAATATTTTCCCATCCAATTGTAGGTGCATACCGAGGTTATTGAAATGATGAATGGCAGCCATTACATCCTCCTTTATTATGTCCCAAAATTCCTTGAAAAAGGTCACATGTGAGTCCATCCGGGTTGGGCGCTTTGTCAGAGGGCATTTGGTTTACCGCTTCTTGCACCTCCTCCATGGATAAAGGTGCATCGAAGCCCTCCATATCAACTTCTCCAAAATGTAGGCTCTAAAAATTAAAGTCAAGGCTCCTAGGAGGGCTCATTCCCATGACCGAGGATATATGGTTATGAATGATCTGCTCTTTTTACTCGTGCCCGGTGACCTAACCATTTTTATGCTTGAGCCGATGCATGTATTTTTTTCCATCTGTGTGCGAGGTTCACCCTTAAGTGATTTTTCTATGTATGTTTGCGTCTCCCTTTCCAATGTTAGAGATTTTTGAGCTTTGCTTCTTTCTTGCCCGCTCAATAATTGCCAAGCTAATGACTCTTCTTTAAGGGAATCTCTAAGGTCTTGCTCATCTAGGGAGTGGGGATATTCTCTTGGGCAATGTGGAGTCGAGAAATTACTAAAAGGGCGGCGCAAAGGATTAATTTGGTTTTTGGCACGATTTTGCGAGCCGAAGGCACTTACCATGTTTCAAAGATTTTGGAAGAGATTTCTGTAAGACTCAATCTGGCCAGAAGACTCATTCCAAGCTTGTCGGACTACGTTGTTGAACCATAGAAGGCAGGTTAATACATTCGATCTGGATTATCGGATTGTAGTACGCTTCTTTTTTTCCTAAGAGACCCTAGCCATCAATGATTGTTGAATCGGCGGATTCATTTGCAACTCCGTTTATCAAATCCACAGAAAGAACGCTAATGGTGTAAATTGACTGCACGGACTTCAAGACTTTGTTTAGTTGTCGTTTCACTGGACCAAACGGTTTCTTTTGTTGTTTTTTAATCAATGGATGGAAATAGATAGGTGATGACCCACAAGTATAGGGGATCGCAACAGTCTTCGCGGGAAGTAAAACCCAATTTATTGATTCGACACAAGGGGAGACAAAGATGTTGGAGATATGCCCAAGAGGCAATAATAAATTAGTTATTGTTATATCTTAGTGTTCATGATAAATGTT
>NC_061512.1:188379753-188419454 GCF_022539505.1 Lolium rigidum | reverse complement strand
ATCGAGAGATGAAGCATCAACATCATAATTTGTTCTAATAATAGAATCATAAGGTACCTTTATTCTCTTTCTAGGGAAGTGTTCCATACCTTTCTTGAGAGGAAATTGATATTTTATATTACCTTCCCTCATATCAATAATAGCACCAACAGTTCGAAGAAAAGGTCTTCCCAATATAATGGGACAAGATGCATTGCATTCAATATCCAAGACAACAAAATCAACGGGAACAAGATTATTGTTAACGGTAATGCGAACATTATCAACTTTACCCAAAGGTTTCTTTGTAGAATGATCAGCAAGATTAACATCCAAATAACAATTTTTCAGCGGTGGCAAGTCAAGCATATTATAAATTTTCTTAGGCATAACGTAAATACTTGCACCAAGATCACATAAAGCATTACAATCAAAATCTTTAACCTTCATCTTAATGATGGGCTCCCAACCATCCTCTAGCTTTTTAGGAATAGAGGCTTCGCGCTCTAGTTTCTCTTCTCTAGCTTTTATGAGAGCATTTGTAATATGATGCGTGAAAGCCAAATTTATAGCACTAGCATTAGGACTTTTAGCAAGTTTTTGCAAGAACTTTATAACTTCAGAGATGTGGCAATCATCAAAATTCAAACCATTATAATCTAAAGCAATGGGATCATCATCCCCAATGTTGGAAAAAATTTCAGCAGACTTTATCACAAAGCAGTTTCAGCAGTTTTAGCAGCTTTCAGCAGTTTTTCGCGCTTTGCATTAGAAGTGGAAACATTGCTAACACCAATTCTTTTATTAGTATGAGTAGGAGGTGCAGCAACATGTGTAGCATTAGCATTACTAGTGGTGGTAATAGTCCAAACTTTAGCTATATTCTTCTCTTTAGCTAGTTTTTCATTTTCTTCTCTATCCCACCTAGCACGCAGTTCAGCCATTAATCTTATATTCTCATTAATTCTAACTTGAATGGCATTTGCTGTAGTAACAATTTTATTATGATAATTCTCATTAGGCAAAACTTTTGATTTCAAAAGATCAACATCAGCAGACAAGACTATCGACTTTAGAAGCAAGTATATCAATTTTACCAAGCTTTTCTTCAACAGATTTGTTAAAAGCAGTTTGTGTACTAATAAATTCTTTAAGCATGGCTTCAAGTCCAGGGGTGAATTCCTATTATTGTTGTAAGAATTTCCATAAGAATTACCATAGCCGTTGCCATTATTATAAGGATATGGCCTATAGTTGTTACTAGAATTGTTCCGTAAGCATTGTTGTTGAAATTATTATTTTTAATGAAGTTTACATCAACATGTTCTTCTTGTGCAACCAATGAAGCTAACGGAACATTATTAGGATCAATATTAGTCCTATCATTCACAAGCATAGACATAATAGCATCAACCTTATCATTCAAGGAAGAGGATTCTTCAACTGAATTTACCTTCTTACCTTGTGGAGCTCTTTCCGTGTGCCATTCGTAGTAGTTGATCATCATATTATCAAGAAGCTTTGTTGCTTCACCAAGAGTGATGGACATAAAGGTACCTCCAGCAGCTGAATCCAATAAATTCCGTGAAGAAAAATTTAGTCCTCGCATAGAAGGTTTGGATGATCATCCAAGTAGTCAGTCCATGGGTTGGGCAATTTTTAACCAGAGATTTCATTCTTTCCCAAGCTTGAGCAACATGTTCAGTATCTAATTGTTTGAAATTCATTATGCTACTCCTCAAAGATATAATTTTAGCAGGGGGATAATATCTACCAATAAAAGCATCCTTGCATTTAGTCCATGAATCAATACTATTCTTAGGCGAGAGATAGCAACTAATCTTTAGCTCTTCCTCTTAATGAGAAAGGGAACAATTTTAGTTTAATAATATCACCATCTACATCTTTATATTTTTGCATTTCACATAGTTCAACAAAATTATTAAGATGGGCAGACAGCATCATCAGAACTAATTCCGTAAAATTGATCTTTCATAACAAGATTCAAGTAAAGCGGGTTTAATTTCAAAGAATTCTGCTCGTAGTAGCAGGTGGAGCAATAGGTGTGCATAAGAAATCATTATTATTTGTGGTTGTGAAGTCACACAACTTAGTATTTTCAGCGTTGGCCATTTTAGCAACGAGAAATAAAGCAAACTAGATAAAGTAAATGCAAGTAAACTAATTTTTTTGTGTTTTCGATATAGCAAACAAGATAGCAAATAAAGTAAAACTAGCAACTAATTTTTTTTGTATTTTGATTTAGTGCAGCAAACAAAGTAGTAAATAAAACTAAGCAAGACAAAAACAAAGTAAAGAGATTGAGAAGTGGAGACTCCCCTTGCAAGCGTGTCTTGATCTCACCGCAACGAGCGCCGTGAAAATATGCTTGATGGCGTGTATTTCACACGTTCGTTGGGCAACCCCAAGAGGAAGGTATGATGCGCACAGCAAGCAAGTTTTCCCTCGTAAAGAAACCAAGGTTTATCGAACCAGGAGGAGCCAAGAAGCACGTTGAAGGTTGATGGCGGCGAGATGTAGTGCGGCGCAACACCGGGGATTCCGGCGCCAACGTGGAACCTCGCACAACACAACCAAAGTACTTTGCCCCAACGAAACAAAGTGAGGTTGTCAATCTCACCGGCTTGCTCGTAACAAAGGATTAACCGTATTGTGTGGAAGATGATTGTTTGCAGAGAAAACAAGTAAAACAAGTATTGCAATAGATTGTATTTCAAGAAAGAGAATTGGACCGGGGTCCACAGCTCACTAGAGGTGTCTCTCCCATAAGACGAACAAGCATGTTGGGTGAACAAATTACGGTTGGGCAATTGACAAATAAAGAGAGCATGACAATGCACATACATATCATGATGAGTATAGTGAGATTTAATTGGGCATTACGACAAAGTACATAGACCGCCATCCAACCGCATCTATGCCTAAAAAGTCCACCTTCAGAGTTATCATCCGAACCCCCTCCAGTATTAAGTTGCAAGCAACGAGACAATTGCATTAAGTATGGTGCGTAATGTAATCAACAACTACATCCTTAGACATAGCATCAATGTTTTATCCCTAGTGGCAACAAGCACAACACAACCTTAGAACTTTTCCGTCATCGTCCCGTGTGTCAATGCGGGCATGAACCCACTATCGAGCATAAGTACTCCCTCTTGGAGTTACAAGCATCTACTTGGCCGCAGCATCTACTAGTAACGGAGAGCATGCAAGATCATAAACAACACATAAGCATAACTTTGATAATCAACATAACAAGTATTCTCTATTCATCGGATCCCAACAAACGCAACATATAGAATTACGGATAGATGATCTTGATCATGATAGGCAGCTCACAAGATCCGACAATGATAGCACAATGGGGAGAAGACAACCATCTAGCTACCGCTATGGACCCATAGTCCAGGGGTAGACTACTCACACATCACACCGGAGGCGACCATGGCGGCGTAGAGTCCTCCGGGGGATGATTCCCCTCTCCGGCAGGGTGCCGGAGGCGATCTCCGGATCCCCGAGATGGGATCGGCGGCGACGGCGTCTCTGGAAGGTTTTCCGTATCGTGGCTCTCGGCACTGGGGGTTTCGTCACGGAGGCTTTAAGTAGGCGGAAGGGCAAGTCAAGAGGCGGCACGGGGGACCCACACCATAGGCCGGCGCGGCCAGGGGTGGGGCCGCGCCGCCCTAGGGTTTGGCCACCCCGTGGCCCCTCTTCGTCTCGTCTTCGGACTTCTGGAAGCTTCGTGGAAAAATAGGCCCCTGGGCTTTGATTTCGTCCAATTCCGAGAATATTTCCTTACTAGGATTTCTGAAACCAAAAACAGCAGAAAACAACGAACTGGCACTTCGGCATCTTGTTAATAGGTTAGTTCCAGAAAATGCACGAATATGACATAAAGTGTGCATAAAACATGTAGATAACATCAATAATGTGGCATGGAACACAAGAAATTATCGATACGTTGGAGACGTATCACTGGACACCATGCGAAGATTTCCCAGCGCTCACGGAGGAACTCGACGAGCGCGCTTTCCTATGCGAGGTCCATGTTGGTAGCGATAGCTGTCGTCTTTTTGGGATCTGTCGGGTGTATCTGCACTTCCTTTGAGTTCTTGGTAGTATCGAAGGTTGGTTCCTTGAGCGGCCTCCCGACGTCTGGCAGCACGTTGTAATCTGTTGTCAACTTTGACGCCATATACTCCGCTTGCATCCCGAAAGTTTCCGACAGTCGATGGAAATATTTGTCACACTTATCTGCTAGCGCAAAACTTCCCTTCACCGTGATTGGTCCCTTGGGTCCAGGTAGCCTCCACAACAAGTACGTGTAGTGGGGTACTGCCATGAATCTCGCATACGCGGGTCGCCCCAATAAAGCATGGTACTGTGATGGAAAATCCACGACCTCAAACTCCAGCCTCTCGATCATATAATTCTCTCGGGTTCCGAACTGAACATCGAGATGGATCCTCCCCAATGGATAACTTGGCTTGTCTGGTGTGATACCATGGAAATGCGTATCCGCTGGTTTTAAATTCGCCAAGGATATATTCATCTTCCTCAATGTATCTGCGTACATGAGGTTTAGACTGCTGCCGCCATCTATAAATACTCTCGACACGTCGAATCCCGCAATAACTGCAGGTAAGATTAATGCTGACTGCCCTGGTCGAGGAACTTGCTGCGGGTGATCTGCTATGGTGAAGCCGATGTCCTGTCCCGACCAATTTAAATACTCTATTGTTGGTGGAGGCATCTTCTCTGCCATGAAAACTTGTCGTGAAATTACTTTCTGAGCTCTGTTGGATGGCCTGGCCTTCTGAATCATTGAGACCGCGCCGTTGGCGTGGGTGTCGATGTATGGCGGTGGGTGTGGTGCTGCCGCTATTCTGAGCTGATGTCGATTTTCGTCCGTGATTGCGGGAGGAGGCGGAAGGTGAACCTCGCTCCTTGGTCCCTGAGGATATCTGTTTGCTGCCTGTGCGTTGGCATGCCCTGCAATTCTGTTCAACGCCTGAAAAGTTCGGCAATCTTTCTGCAAGTGTCCTGACTGCCTCTTTCCATTGTTGTCGAGATAAAAGTGCATTTGGCATGGTCCGTTCATCATATCTTCGGGAGATATGTACTGCCTCTAGAACCTTGGACCATTATTTTGCCTATTTTGGCGGGGACCATCCCGCTGCTCGCCGCTCTGTTGATAATCATCTCGGTTGTTTCCTTCACTATTTCCGCGGAAGCCGGCCGATATTTGGCCGGGACCGTTATGATCTGAATACTGACGAGGAAAACATCGTCTATTTTGGAAGTTCCTGTTCCGATCCTCCTCTGGCGACCTATGTCGCTTGTTGTTGACAGCATCCTCTCCATCTACCCACCGATTAGCTATCTCCATGAGTGCCGCTATTGTCTTTGGATTGGTCCTTCTGAGGTCCTCGATGAAGTCCTTTCTTCGGATCCTAGCGACAAAAGCATCTATCGCTCTCTCGTCGGATACATTTTCTGCCGAGTTTTTGATAATGTTCCACCTCTATATGTACGCTCTCATCGACTCGTCATATTTCTGTCGACAGGCTCTCAACTCCTCTATTGATGCGGGTTTCTTGCACGTGGACAAGAAATTCTTTACGAACAGGTCCTCGAAGTTTTCCCAACTGTCGATAGATCCAGGTGGTAACTTCTTGATCCATGATCGAGCTGCGCCACTTAGATGCACCTGAATACTTTGCATAGCTGTCGCCTTAGTTCCACTCGTCAATTTTACTGTCTCCATGTAGTCAACTAGCCAGTCCTCGGGATCTTGCAATCCATCGAATTTCTTATAACTATCAGGCAACTTGAAATCTGACGGTACTCGCGTTTTGCGGACTCGTCGAGTGAAACAAGGGAGCCCACACAGATCCTCGTCATCTACTTCAGGTGATTGCCGACGTTCTCTCCTTTCTTGTCGCGCCCTGTCAACCCGTGTTTGCACCACTGTATCTCTAGCCGACGTTCTTGGGGGTTGTTGGACTGCCCCTGTAGGTCGTGGACTATTTTGTCTTGCGGCACCTTCGGGAGGTGTGCTCGTACTTGCGAACGCAGTTCCCATGACTCCGACTCCTGCCAAAGCCATGTTATACAATGCCTCTCGCGGATCTCCTGCGGGTGGCCTGTTCGCCAGTATGAAGGCCTGTGTCGCCATATATCCTGCTTCCGGGGTTTTTGGGATAATGTTCCCTCTCGTGTCGATCGACATAAAAGACATGTCGAGGTTCTGGATCAAGGTATCCCTCTTGGCTTCGGGTATATTTTGCAGCCGAGATCTTGCTCTGTTTCGAGCTGATCTGTGACTATCTCCGGAAGTCCCTGATTGTCGGCTCAACTCCGCCCTTCGCCTGCTTGACGCGGAAGCCACGGCTTGCCTCTTATCCAGCTCAATTTTCTGTTTTTCCAGCTCTCGCCTAGTACGAGCGAGTTTATATTGATATGCATGTACCTCTTGAGCTGTCGCCGTTACGGTCATTGGCTCTGTGCCATCGATGGCTCTTGCGACTCTGTCCCACACTGCTTGTGGGAATTGCACCATCTCCCGTGTTTCAGGTCCAATATATTTGGTTCCCAAACCTCGCGTAAGATCTGCGGGGTCGACATATGGATTCCCTGCGTCGTCGAATTTTTCTGACGTCTCCTCCTGTGTGCGACTTGTATCCCCTATTGCATATATTTGATGATATTTTGAACTTTGATCTTTGTCGGGATTGGTGACACCGTCGTATAGATCAGTGAAGACCTCTCCAACAATAGTGGATCCGTCGATGAAATCGAAAGCGTTGACGCTGTCGGAATCGCTGCTTATATTTGTGTCAACACCCGGATTTTTAAGTCCAGATGCCTATTATGCCATTCCTCGCAATCCCAGGAATATTGTTTTTGCGAGACATAATAGATTGATATCACAACACATCATTCATTACAACACATAATCGTCTTACAAAAAAAGGATCACATGATCCGGTCTCATTACAATAATAGAAGTTCTATTGATCCATTACATAACACATAGCGGAAGCGAAATAGCGTAGTAGTAGTCCATCTATTCCACAGGCAATCGTTGACGTCGGGAGTGATCCTAGTTGTCGTAGACGTCTCGCTGTCCTTCTTCCGGGTTTTGGTACTCGTCTTCATAGTCTGGCCATTTGAATAGCCAGGGACACAGCCATGAGTACTTTAAAGTACTCGCAAACTAATACTAAGGTAAACACTATCAACTATAGCAAGGGGGTTCTAAGCTCTAAGTTTATTTGCATAAAGCCAGTTTTATTTCATAGGTAGTTGAAATCAAAAACTCCTCATTTGCCTAACTTAACTCAAGTGGGAACATTAGTGTCATTCCCACAACTCAGTTGTGATTCAAAGTCAAAGTCACCTTTCAATTTAAATCACAAGTCACCATTCATATTTTTAGAAAAGTTCGATGACGGAACAGTATGGCCTTTCCAATCTGTCCATGACCGCGGACGCGGCTATTCGAATAGGTTTACACTCTGCGGAGGTTGTACACTTGTGCCACAACAATTGCAATAGTTCGTCGAGGGTAACTGGCCCTGATTTATCGTACGCAGTACGCGAACTACCAATCCTAACCTTTCATTTACACACCCTAGTATAGGCACCTCTCCCCATGAGCTTGGCCTCCCAGTGAAGACAAACGGTCAGCCTGGGAACTGCACAGGGCTTGGGCCGGACATTCACCTCATTTCGCGTCATATCACATTACTTCCTTTGTTGTAGAGGCAGCCTTCGGCATAACCCCGATGATGCTTGTTCAGAGGGAACCCATACTAAAGCACATAAATTTCCAGCTAAGCCTTACCCAGATTCAGGTATGGTGGGGGTACTTGTAAAATTGGAATGGTATCGCATCCGAACCCAACCATCAGTTTTGGTAAAATTCACCAAGTCATTCACAAGTCATATTCACCTTCAAAATCTTTCAATAGAATGACTCATCATTCCAAGGTTTTCAAAGTCATTGGTTTTCACAAGTTCCCATCTATAGTAGTCAATTTTAATCTTTAGCACTAGCAACTAGTTATGAGGGGTGCTAAGTAACTTGGATTGCTCTAGGCTAAGTTTGATACTCTTGCACTACTCCATAACTAAACTAAGTGAATCAGGAATCAAAAAGATACTTTGATAAACAAAATTTAGTAAAGCTTGTAAAGTAAAAACTTGGGATAGGAGCATTAAGCATAAAATAAAAGGTGGGGATGCCTTGCTCTTGTAGAGCTTTGCACTTTGCAAGAATATTAGCTTGCCTTGATTGGTGAGGTGATCAAAGTTTTCTTGCTCTTCCTCTTGGTAGAAGACCTCTTCCTCTTGATAGTCTCCGGCACTAGCGTCTATAAACGAATACGAAGATACAATCACCAAACAATCTTAAGTAGTCTTAATTAGCCTTATTGGCTCACACAAATGATCTAGCATCACTATTTAACATTCAATCACAAGTTATGCTAGGGTTTCCTTATTTAACATTAGGAAAATAATTTCCTCTCATTGAAAATTGGAATTAGGGTTTCTCTTTGGTTTGGGAGAAATAATTTCCTCTCATTGAATCTTCTTAAGATTTAATCCTCTCAAATAACCAGGGATGATCACATGTTGACCAAGGTCAACACTTCCCACTTATTATTTGAGAAAAAGTGATTTCAATGAGATTCATCATCTCATGTGATTTAAATAACTATTGCCAAATAAAAAAACTATTCTGATTTAAAATCGACAAGTGAGCAAGTATGAGCCTAAGTAAATAAAGGTCAATACCTTACTTCATCTCACTTGATAAATTTTTTAAATGAGGTGCTACACCTCATAGATTTAAATTCCTAAAATTTGAAATAGTTTAAAAGGACTAGTATTGACTACATAGTCAATATTTTGCTTCTAGCCCAATGATCATGTACAGAACCTATATCATATTTTTACATAGTAAATTAGGGTTTGTTAAATGTGAATTATTGCAATTGGATTTACTTCAAAATTCAAATTGGTTGATTTTCTAGATTTATTTGAATACTGAAAAGTATCTGACTTGTTATTTTTTCTATTCAAAAACTACACAAGATATGAGGTTGAGACCAGTGGGATGCGTTAGATAATTTCATAAGCTTTCTGGAACAATTGGATTTACTCCATTTGGGTTTGTAGATTTGAAAATATTTAATTTATATCACAGACCAGTATTGAAAATTGTTGAATCAAATTAATACAGGGTTTAAATCTGTTGGGCTGCGCGGGAAACTAGTGGGCCGAAAGGGGTTTAAACGGAGAAGCAGCCCAGTTACTACGCAGGCCTGCTGACATAGGGTCCCACTCGTCAGTGGCTTTAAATCACCGAATCGGTACCGGCGATGTTGGCCGTCGGATTAGAGATGGATCGGACGACTGTGGATCGTCGTCACCGTCGGGGGAGAGGACTTGCTGCGCCGGCGAGGTAGGGGGTCGGCGGCGTGACGGAGGTTCCCGCGGGGCTGGCGCGGAGGCTAGGCGACGTTGTCGATGACGAGACGTCGACTGGTACCGGCGGCTGAGCTTGAGGTGGGCTAATTTGACGGCGGTGCGGAGCTACTGTGGCGGTGATCGGCGATGAAATTGGAGCTCTCTGTGGCGTAATCCGCGGGGAGAAGAGGTGGAGGAGGTCGAGGAGAGGTAGGGGAGCAGATGGTGTGAAGGAAGAAGGGGCGGGGGAGCTCTATTTATAGGAGGGTGAGGAGTCCGGCGGGTGCTGTGAAGGGGCAAGCATGGCGATGGCGGTCGGAGGCGTGAAGGGGCAAGCTATGATGCGCGTCGTGTAGGCGACGGCTAGGCGGAGCTAACGCGCTTGAAGGTGCAACAAGGGGAGGACGAGGGAGTACTGGCGACGCTCGAGTGTTCTCGGTATGGCGCGGCAGGGTTTGGATGATGGCGACGGTGACACGGCGGCCGCAGGCTAGCGACGTTGTCTAGGAGGTAGCTGCAGGCGTGGTGATCATGTGTGCCAAGTGGGAGAGGGAGAGGAGGACGAGAGCATCCAGGCAAGTGGCGTACTGGCGCATCCAGGATGGTGTCTGGGCGCGCTCACCGCGTGCGCTGGCAAGCCGCGGCATGGTACTGGGCGCGATGCGTCTGGCCAATGCCGTGGCTTGGCGAGGCTCGGCCGTGCATGGTGGGGTTCCTTGAGCAGTAGAGATGCTCCAGGACAAGGAGATGGGTTGAGAGGGAGGCCAGAGAGATGTTGGCCAAAGGTGGCCGGCATGGTACGGTGTGGTGCTTCTCTCCTCCATTTTCCACTTTAAACGACGATGGCAAAGGCTAGGCTCGATGCAGGGGATGCAGAGGAGGGTCATCATCAAGAAATAAAGTTGGTTTAGGCAAGAATCCATCGTGCAATAGGGTGTAACCAGATTCTGGAATAATGCCTGCAAGGTGTTCGGAGATATGGCCGCAAGAACATTTGAGTGGAATTTTGGATTTCTTTTTGGTACAACTCAATCATATAATTAAAGTGAAAGATTGGTGGTGGTGGTATTCAATTTGGAGTTGATTTGCAAAGTTTCAAATTTGGGGTCATCTTCACTTTGTTTCAACATCACCACTTGTCAAATTCATTCTGGTCAACCTGGTCAACATTAGCAATGGTGGTCAACATGAAAGTTGTTCAACTTGGCAAGGTCTTGGATGACATGGCAAGAGTTGACCAAGGTTGGTTTGAAGAAAAGTCAAAACCAGGGGGTAAAGTAGGGAACATTTTATAAAAGTCACTTTTGACCATTATCACATGTATGTTGGTTTTGAGATTTCCTTGGATTTGATTCTGGTTTCTTTGATGCATTTGGGTTTTTTTTTATCATATATAAGAGTTTTACAAACCATAGATCAAGCAATGGTGCCTTTTGGTGAAGATTTGCAAAATTGGCCTTATGTGTATGTGAGTGAAATTGGGATTTTCTCCCTATTTGATTTCACTCCATTTGATTTGACTTTTCTTGACTCTAATGTGATTCTTATTAGTTTAGAAACATTTCCAAACCATTGAAACCATTTCAAAAGGTCTTGTTCAAAGATTTGCAAAATTGGCCATAACACATAAGAGGTGATGTGTCAAAATTCATTATTTTTGTAAATTGTTCCCCTTGCTTTACTTGGGCATGGGTTAGGGTCAATTTAGTGTTATATTAGGTTTGGAGATGGTTTCACACCATTTGGTCAAGGTTTGAAGTCATAGGTCAAGGTTTGGTGAAAAGGCTATGTGTCACATATGCCTTTATGCATATGTTGCATTTGAGTTTTAATTTGACTTGGCTTGACCCAAATGGTGTTGTTGAGTGTTGAAATGGTATATAGGAGTGATCCCACCATTCACAACAAGTCTTAGGGTCAAGATTCCCAAATTCACAAATTTGCTATTTTACTCTCATATGCCTCTATGGAATTTTTAGTTTCTTTTTATTTTCTTTGAAAACCACTTGAATTAGGTTTGGTAAGCACTAGGTAAGGGTTATGAAGTTTTTCCAAAACTCTACACAAGGTAGAAAATCTTAGGGTAAAGTTTCACAAAAATAGCCATAGGCACATATGCCTTTTTCTTATTTAATTTCCTTTTATTTTATTTTAACTTGGGTGATGAAAAGAGGGGTGAGGTTTAGGGTTTAAGCTTACTTCAAAATACTATAACAAGCAATCATGGCAAAAGCACAAGAATTAAGCAAGATCACTATGCCTCAAACTTAATTCAATAAAAGTTTTTGTTGGTTCCAAAATTTGGAACTAGGGAAATTCATTTGTTTTGTTTTGAAATTTTTGGGATGTTACAATTTGAGTCCGCAAACGACCCGACACATATGTTGCTGAAGATCTTGATGAGTTCACCGCTTGACGCAAGCTTGGTGGAGATTGCCGACGAAATCTCTTCATCGTCAGACTCGAACGATGAAATCGATCCCGATGAACCGGAACCAACCGCATCCGATCTCACCGAATCCGATCTTGCGAGACGATGAGATCCTTCCCTCCCGACGCGGAAGTGGAACTTTCCGAACGCCATATGCATGGGCTCCGCCAGATACGCATATGCATCCATACGGGAGGGTGGGTGAGGAACAAAATCGACTAGATTGGTTTCGATCTGTTTACCTCGATCCATCGCGTTGCTTGCTACCGAAGATGTTGATGATGTCGAACGTGCCATCGAGATCAGAACCTTGTCGCCTCTAATCCCCACGGTCGGCGCCAATTGATAAGGGACTAACTTATCAATGCCTACGGGTTGTAGACTAGGGTTTAGTTGGAAGTAGAGGGCAAGTAGATCTCGAAGGTTTCAGCCGGAAAAGTACTCGACTGCTATGAAACTAGGGTTGCTGGAAAACAATGAATCGATCCTTTCTTCGTCCCTCGACTCCCCCTTATATAGGAGGCGGAGCCGAGGGTTTCGTGATGTACAAGTTACAAAGTCCGGTAGGGTTTCGTAAACCAACCCACGATATTTACAAGTTTGATATTCCTAATACAACTCTATCTTTCCAAACTACGTAAAGCTTCGGGTCACGGGCCTTCAGTAAACCCCGGGTACCTTCTTCGGCAGGCCCATTGGGGATGCCTATGTCAATAGGTAAGCAACTCAAAATTTTCATATCCTCTCTCTGTCACTCTCTCTCTCTCTCTCTCTCTCCCTCCTCCAAACTTAAAACCCACTCCATCGGATCTCCAATTTTGTTCGTTTTTTATTCGATTCCTCGCGCTCCATCGAAGTATGGTATGATACGTCTCAAACATATCTATAATTTCTTATGTTCCATGCTAGTTTTATGACAATACTCACATGTTTTATATACACTTTACATCATTTATATGCATTTTCCGGCACTAACCTATTAACGAGATGCCGAAGCGCCAGTTCCTGTTTTGTGCTGTTTTTGGTTTCAGAAATCCTACACAGGAAATATTCTCGGAATTGGACGAAACGAACGCCCAAGGTCTTATTTTTCCACGGAGCTTCCAGAAGACCGAAGAGGATACGAAGTGGGGCCACGAGGCACCCTAACCATAGGGCGGCGCGGCCAAGGAGGGGCCCGCGCCGGCCTATGGTGTGGGGCCCCCGTGCCTCCTCCGACTCTGCCCTTCCGCCTACTTAAACTCTCCGTCGCGAAAACCCTATTACCGAGAGCCACGATACGGAAAAAGTTCCAGAGACGCCGCCGCCGCCAATCCCATCTCGGGGGATTCAGGAGATCGCCTCCGGCACCCTGCCGGAGAGGGGAATCATCACCGGAGGGCTCTACATCATCATGCCCGCCTCCGGATTGATGTGTGAGTAGTTCATCCTTGGACTATGGGTCCATAGCAGTAGATAGATGGTTGTCTTCTCCTCATTGTGCTATCATGTTAGATCTTGTGAGCTGCCTATCATGATCAAGATCATCTATTTGTAATGCTACATGTTGCATTTGTTGGGATCCGATGAATATGGAATACTATGTCAAGTTGATTATTGATCTATCATATATGTGTTGTTTATGTTCTTGCATGCTCTCCGTTGCTAGTAGAGGCTCTAGCCAAGTTGATACTTGTGACTCCAAGAGGGAGTATTTATGCTCGATAGTGGGTTCATGCCTCCATTGAATCTGGGACGATGACGGAAAGTTCTAAGGTTGTGGATGTGCTGTTGCCACTAGGGATAAAACATCAATGCTTTGTCTAAGGATATTTGTGTTGATTACATTACGCACCATACTTAATGCAATTGTCTGTTGTTTGCAACTTAATACTGGAAGGGGTGCGGATGCTAACCCGAAGGTGGACTTTTAGGCATAGATGCATGCTGGATATCGGTCTATGTACTTTGTCGTAATGCCCTAAGTAAATCTCATATTAGTCATCATGATATGTATGTGCATTGTTATGCCCTCTCTATTTGTCAATTGCCCAACTGTAATTTGTTCACCCAACATGCTATTTATCTTATTGGAGAGACACCACTAGTGAACTGTGGACCCCGGTCCATTCTTTTACATCTGAATACAATCAACTGAAATCTCTGTTCTCTGTTGTTCTTTGCAAACAAACATCATTCTCTACACCATACGTTTAATCCTTTGTTTACAGCAAGCCGGTGAGATTGACAACCTCACTGTTAAGTTGGGGCAAAGTATTTTGGTTGTGTTGTGCAGGTTCCACGTTGGCGCCGGAATCCCTGGTGTTGCGCCGCACTACACTCCTTCACCAACAACCTTCACGTGGCCTTCATCTCCTACTGGTTCGACAACCTTGGTTTCATACTGAGGGAAACTTGCTGCTATATGCATCACACCTTCCACTTGAGGTTCCCAACGGACGTGTGCTTCACGCGTTATCAAGCTAAATTTCTGGCGCCGTTGCCGGGGAGATCAAGACACGCTGCAAGGGGAGTCTCTCACATCCAATCTCTTTACTTTGTTATTGTCTTGCTTTATTTTTTTATTTTCTGTTTTGTTTGCTTTCTTTATATCAAAAACACACAAAAATTAGTTGCTAGTTTTACTTTATTTAATTCTGTTATGCTTAGTTTATTTTTATTACTGTTAAAATGAATACTCCTGAGAACACTAAGTTGTGTGATTTCACTAGCACCAATAATAATGATTTTATATGCACTCCTATTGCTCCACCTGCTACTACAGTAGAATTCTATGAAATTAAACCTGCTTTACTAAATCTTGTTATGAGAGAGCAATTTTCTGGTGTTAGTTCTGATGATGCTGCTGTCCATCTTAATAATTTTGTTGAACTTTGTGAAATGCAAAAGTATAAGGATGTAGATGGAGACATTATAAAACTGAAATTGTTTCCTTTCTCCTTAAGAGGAAGAGCTAAAGATTGGTTGCTATCTTTGCCTAAGAATAGTATTGATTCATGGACTAAATGTAAATATGCTTTCATCGGTAGATATTATCCTCCTACTAAAATTATATCTTTGAGAAGTAGCATAATGAATTTTAAGCAATTGGATAATGAACATGTTGCTCAAGCATGGGAAAGAATGAAATCTTTGGTAAAGAATTGCCCTACCCATGGACTAACTACTTGGATGATCATCAAAACCTTCTATGCAGGATTGAATTTTTCTTCGCGGAACCTATTGGATTCAGCTGCTGGAGGTACTTTTATGTCCATCACCTTAGGTGCCGCAACAAAGCTTCTTGATGATATGATGATAAATTACTCTGAATGGCACACTGAAAGGACTCCACAAGGTAAGAAGGTAAATTCTGTTGAAGAAACCTCCTCCTTGAGTGATAAGATTGATGCTATTATGTCTATGCTTGTGAATGGTAGATCTAATGTTGATCCTAATAATGTTCCTTTAGCTTCATTGGTTGCTCAAGAAGAGAATGAAGTTACCTTTTGATTCTATTATTAGAACAAATTATGATGTTGATGCTTCATCTCTCGATAATACTTGATTCACACTTTCTGCGCCTAGCTGAAAGGCGTTAAAGAAAGCGCTTATGGGAGACAACCCATTATTTTACTTCTGCACTTTTGTTTTATATTTGAGTCTTGGAAGTTGTTACTACTGTAGCAACCTCTCCTTATCTTTATTTTATTGCATTGTTGTGCCAAGTAAAGTCTCTAATAGTAAAGTTGATACTAGATTTGGATTGCTGCGCAGAAACAGATTTCTACCTGTCACGAATTTGAGTAGATCTCTCTGTAGGAAACTCGTAAAATGCTGCAAATTTACATGCGTGATCCTCAGATATGTACGCAACTTTCATTAGTTTTGAGCTTTTTCATCTGAGCCTGTTAAGTGCCTCTGAAAAATTCGTCTTTACGGACTGTTCTGTTTTGACAGATTCTGCCTTTTATTTCGCATTGCCTCTTTTGCTATGTTGAATGGATTTCTTTGTTCCATTAAATTTCAGTAGCTTTGGGCAATGTCCAGAAGTGTTAAGAATGATTATGTCCTCTCTGAACATGTGAATTTTTGATTATGTACTAACCCTCTAATGAGTTTGTTTTGAGTTTGGTGTGGAGGAAGTTTTCAAGGATCAAGAGAGGAGGATGATACAATATGATCAAGAAGAGTGAAAAGTCTAAGCTTGGGGATGCCCCCATGGTTCATCCCTGCATATTTCAAGAAGACTCAATCATCTAAGCTTGGGGATGCCCAAGGCATCCCCTTCTTCATCGACAACTTATCAGGTCACCTCTAGTGAAACTATATTTTTATTCCGTCACATCTTATGTGCTTTACTTGGAGCGTCTGTATGTTTTTATTTTTGTTTGTGTTTGAATAAAATCGGATCCTAGCATTACTTCTGTGGGAGAGAGACACGCTCCGCTCGTTCATATGAACACTGGTGTTCTTAGCGTTACTTTTAATGTTCATGGCGAAGGTTGAAACTGCCTCGTTCATTGTTATATGGTTGGAAACAGAAAATGCTTCATGTGGTAATTGGTATATTGTCTTGAATAATTTGATACTTGGCAATTGTTGTGCTCAAATAGATCATGTTTAAGCTCTTGCATCATGTACTTTGCACCTATTAATGAAGAACTACCATAGAGCTTGTTAAAATTTGGTTTGCATGATTGGTCTCTCTAAAGTCTAGATATTTTCTCGGTGAAGTGTTCGAACAACAAGGAAGACAGTGTAGAGTCTTATAATGCTTGCAATATGTTCTTATGTAAGTTTTGTCTGTACCGGTTCATACTTGTGTTTGCTTCAAACAACCTTGCTAGCCAAAGCCTTGTACCGAGAGGGAATACTTCTCGTGCATCCAAAACCTTGAGCCAAAACCTATGCCATTTGTGTCCACCATACCTACCTACTATGTGGTATTTCTCTGCCATTCCAAAGTAAATTACTTGAGTGCTACCTTTAAAATTTCATTCTTTGTCTTTGCAATACATAGCTCATGGGAAAATAGCTTAAAAACTATTGTGGTAAATAATATGTAGCTTATGTATCTTATTTCTTATAAGTTGCTTGTTGAGAGATATCCATGTTTCTGGGGACGCCATCAACTATTACACCTTTGTTGAATATCATGTGAGTTGCTATGCATGTTCGTCTTGTCTGAAGTAAGGGCGATTGATCATGATCAAATGGTTTGAGTATGCATATTGTTAGAGAAGAACATTGGGCCGCTAACTAAAGCCATGAATCATGGTGGAAGTTTCAGTTTGGACATTAATCCTTAATCTCTTATGAGAATATTATCTGTTGTTGAATGCTTATGCATTAAAGAGGAGTCCATTATCTCGTTTTCTATGTTGTCCCGGTATGGATGTCCTTAGTTGAGATCTATCAAAAACGAGAAATCAAATGCGATCTATCTCCTTGGACCTTTGTACAGGCGGCATAGAGGTACCCCTTTGTGACACTTGGTTGAAACATATGTTATGCAATGATAATCCATGTAAATATAAGCTAATTAGGACAAGGTGCGAGCACTATTGGTATTCTATGCATGAGGCTTGCAACTTATAGGATGTCTTATGCATAACACATATGAATTATTACTACCGTTGACAAAATTGTTTCTATGTTTTCAAAATAAAAGCTCTAGCACAAAAATAGTAATCCATGCTTCCCTCTGCGAAGGGGCCATTCTTTTACTTTATGTTGAGTCAGTTTACCTACTTCTTTCTATCTTAGAAGCAAACACTTTTGTCAACTATGTGCATTGATTCCTACATACTTGCTTATTTGCATTCATCATAATACTTTGTGTTGACAATTATCCATGAGATATACATGTTGAAGTTGAAAGCAACCGCTGAAACTTATATCTTACTTTGTGTTGCTTCAAAACTTTCTACTAAGAATTTATTGCTTTATGAGTTAACTCCTATGCAAGACTTATTGATGCTTGTCTTGAAAGTACTATTCATGAAAAGTCTTTGCTATATGATTCAGTTGTTTAGTCATTGTCTTTACCATTGCTTCGAATCACTTCATTCATATCATATGCTTTACAATAGTATTGATCAAGATTATGATAGCAGCATGTCACTTCAGAAATTATCATTGTTATCGTTGACCTACTCGAGGGCGAGTAGGAACTAAGCTTGGGGATGCTTGATACGTCTCAAATGTATCTATAATTTCTTATGTTCCATGCTAGTTTTATGACAATACTCACATGTTTTATATACACTTTAAATCATTTATATGCATTTTCCGGCACTAACCTATTAACGAGATGCCGAAGCGTCGCTCTCGTTTTGTGCTGTTTTTGGTTTCGTAAATCCTACACAGGAAATATTCTCGGAATTGGACGAAACGAACGCCCAAGGTCTTATTTTTCCACGGAGCTTCCAGAAGACCGAAGAGGATACGAAGTGGGGCCACGAGGTGCCCTAACCATAGGGCGGCGTGGCCAAGGAGGGGCCCGCGCCGGCCTATGGTGTGGGGCCCCCGTGCCTCCTCCGACTCTGCCCTTCCGCCTACTTAAACTCTCCGTCACGAAAACCCTATTACCGAGAGCCACGATACGGAAAAAGTTCCGCAGACGCCGCCGCCGCCGCCAATCCCATCTCGGGGATTCAGGAGATCGCCTCCGGCACCCTCGCCGGAGAGGGGAATCATCACCGGAGGGCTCTACATCATCATGCCCGCCTCCGGATTGATGTGTGAGTAGTTCATCCTTGGACTATGGGTCCATAGCAGTAGCTAGATGGTTGTCTTCTCCTCATTGTGCTATCATGTTAGATCTTGTGAGCTGCCTATCATGATCAAGATCATCTATTTGTAATGCTACATGTTGCGTTTGTTCGGATCCGATGAATATGGAATACTATGTCAAGTTGATTATTGATCTATCATATATGTGTTGTTTATGTTCTTGCATGCTCTCCGTTGCTAGTAGAGGCTCTGGCCAAGTTGATACTTGTGACTCCAAGAGGGAGTATTTATGCTCGATAGTGGGTTCATGCCTCCATTGAATCTGGAACAGTGACAGAAAGTTCTAAGGTTGTGGATGTGTCGTTGCCACTAGGGATAAAACATCAATGCTTTGTCTAAGGATATTTGTGTTGATTACTTTACGCACCATACTTAATGCAATTGTCTCGTTGTTTGCAACTTAATACCGGAAGGGGTGCGGATGCTAACCCGAAGGTGGACTTTTTAGGCATAGATGCATGCTCGGATAGCGGTCTATGTACTTTGTCGTAATGCCCTAAGTAAATCTCATATTAGTCATCATGATATGTATGTGCATTGTTATGCCCTCTCTATTTGTCAATTGCCCAACCGTAATTTGTTCACCCAACATGCTATTTATCTTATTGGAGAGACACCACTAGTGAACTGTGGACCCCGGTCCATTCTTTTACATCTGAATACAATCAACCGAAATCTCTGTTCTCTGTTGTTCTTCGCAAACAAACATCATTCTCCACACCATACGTTTAATCCTTTGTTTACAGCAAGCCGGTGAGATTGACAACCTCACTGTTAAGTTGGGGCAAAGTATTTTGGTTGTGTTGTGCAGGTTTCACGTTGGCGCCGGAATCCCTGGTGTTGCGCCGCACTACACTCCTTCACCAACAACCTTCACGTGGCCTTCATCTCCTACTGGTTCGACAACCTTGGTTTCATACTGAGGGAAACTTGCTGCTATACGCATCACACCTTCCACTTGGGGTTCCCAACGGACGTGTGCTTCACGCGTTATCATGGTACATTTCTCCTCCGATCCCCAACTTTTTTCCGCGAATGCATGCTCTAGCTTTTGCCATTATCAATCTAGAGTTAGGTCATATTATTAACTTCATCACCTTAATGAGAATGCTCGATTGCAATTTTAGAGGAGATTCTTTATAATATGTGTAGAGGATGATCATATGTCTATTTCTATCAGATCAGATTTAATTTTTGTTAAAAAAATTAATTGTCCTCAAGATACTAAACCGTTAATTATTTATTTTTAGATGAACACAAGGAGCCGCTCGCGCGCTGTGGCTACACAGGATGCACTACCGGTTCAAGACTCACCCGCATCGCTCGGTATCAAGTTCGAAGACCAACATCATCTGAATCGTTTCAACCGTCTCAAGGACGACGAGATCAAGTCGACAAAATGGGCATGCCCCCATATTCTGAACCAACTCGGCCTACGCGATGATTTCAATACTCTTTGTAACAATGTTGGTTTGCTTGACTTTTGTTTTCAGGAAGCCGCCACCTATCGACGCTTGACACTCGAGTTTCTCAGCACTCTAAAGCACAAGGTAAACCACTACTACAACACCGAGGAGAATCGATGCGGAGTCAACCGGATATCCTTCCGTTTGATGAACCGTGAGTATGATTTGACTTTAGATGAGTGGTGCAACCACTTTGGCTTTGAGAACAGTGTCACCGCCAACCGCTATGCATGCTACTTTGAACCCCTCACCTAGCATGTATTTTTCTAGGATGAGAGTATCTAGCACACTCCCTCGGGGAAATTCTATTGAGTGCCCTACTATTCACTATTTGTACCATGTTATTGCTAACACCTTGTAGGCACGAGGTGATTTCACAAGACTCAATGAAGAGGACATGATGATCCTCGCAAAGGCTGTGTTCCCAGAAAGCATCCTCCGCCCAAACTTGGGCGACATTCTCGTTCTCTACTTGAACCACCAAGCACTTGAACCTCGGGGTCCCATATGCGGAGGTGGAGTCATCACCGTCTTGGCAAGAAGGGTTAATATCAATGTAAGTAATTTACGAGCATTGGAAGGCCCTTGCCGTCTTGGTTTTACTACTCTGAATGCATGTGGTATGGTTAGAAAAATAGAAGGTAGATATTACTTCAATATACCGGGAGCTGATCACTTGATCGCTGCCCCTCTGCCTAATGGTTTATTCTCTCTCGAGGATAGGCATCTGCATTATGATGCGCAGGTTGAGGCAAATCTACCCCAACAACAAGATGAACCCGAAGGAGAAGAAGAGGTTGAACAAGAACCTCAAGGACCGGAACAGAAGCAGCAGCCACTCCATTACTTCACCACCTACCAGGACATGTACGCATTCGAAGGAAGCATTGAGAACCTGAACAACCTCGCCATCAACCTTTGAGACAACGCCACCGAACTCAATTCCCAGTTCACTCATTGGAGCATCCAATAAAACTATGGGAATTATCCTCCACCACAATGAGCTCATTAGGAGGGCTTTCAAAAGCCTAAGCTTGGGGATGTGTTCCTCAAGAATTTTTATTGTGTTGAATAAATTTGTACTCCAGCTCTTTGAAAGAGCTTTGAAACACTCGTGTTGGTTTGTTCCAACACTTTGCTTTTTATTTGCTTTTCATTTTAGTTCGTTTTCCTTTTTAATTTGTTTTGTTTTAGTTCCTTACTTTGCCGCCATTCTCTTTTGTTTTTCCCTCTCTCTCCCAATTCACAAAAATACAAAAGATTTTTCCTTTTATCCTTGTTCTTGAAAGAGCTGAATTTTCTATGCCTCTTTGCCTGATACTATTTATGAGAGAGATCTACCAAGAGTTTTGAAGGAACACTCATAAGGAAGAGAAATATGAAGCCGCCTACAAGAGGTATGTCTTATGTATCCCACTTTGGAAGTTTGAATTGTTTATGCTAGTCAGTAGACTTGTTAAGATATTGTACCAGTGGGAGTGATTTGAAACAATTGGAGTAGAGCTTTATTTGTATGCTTAGTTAATTTTGAAATTTCTTAGTCTTGTTCATTTAGTTAAACGAGTCTTGCCTTGGAAATAATATTGCCAAACAAGTACAACAAGAAGAAGTCTTAGAATTATGACTTGTATGATGACCAATTATCTTAAGGGTTTAACTTTGAAGATACTTAACTCCATAGATGTTGTGATAGACTTGATAGAACTTTTGATAGGAGTTGTTTAATGGAATTGAAGTCTAGTGGTAGCTGAGACACATGCCAAGATGTAAAGTTGTATATAAATATGAGATATTGCTTTACGCGTGTCAACATATGCATTAGTGTCTGATATTGCTTTATTCGTGTCAACATGACTGTTGCACACACTCTTGGGATACTAGCACCACTGGCCCCATGACTGTCACAATCCTACAAGGTCATTCATGACTTTTACTTGGAAATTTTCAAAGGAGTCCGAAAGATATCACTTCTCAAGTCTTGACATGGACTCGCTACTATTAGATGAATATATTCTTGAAAGGCAATGAATGGATAGTAAGTGTTTTTATAGCCTTGATCGATTGATGTGGGCGTAATTAAGAGACTTCATTGCTTATACCTCTTTAGACATGAATGCTCATACTTAATTTGATGATAATAAACTTCCATTGTTCCTTGGCGAACTGAGAGTTAACTACTTAAGCTAGAGTAATTGTTTACACAACTAGCTATTTATACTTATAATTTTTATTGTGATTGTCTCGAGTTACCAATGTTTGTATTATATTCTTGGCACTTCTCTAACTATGCTAAGCTTTCAAATGGAAGAAGTTCTGGACTCATAAGGCTACCACCTGTAAGTGACTTTGCTTTATCGTTGTATTGATTTAAACGCCAAGTTCCTTATGGTTCTTTGTTTTTTGCTCGAGGACGATCAAGTTTAAGCTTGGGGAAGTTCATGGTTGTGAAATACACCATATTTTCTCGCATTTAAACCCTTAGCTAAGTCAAGAAATTCCTAAGTTTACCTCTCAACTTGCCACTAATGCCTAATCAATGCAAAGATGTGCAACCTCTTCTATTTTTGGATGCTGTGGAGGAAATCACGTCATAATGACTGAAGAAAATCACGTCAGGAGCATGGCAAAGTTGACTACACTCGGAAAGGCGGTTCCAGGAGATTTAACGGGCATCGGTACGGGCAAGCCCTGCCCGTACTATCTGCCCATACCATGCGCCGCTGCGTTCCCGAGATCAAACCCTATAAAAGTCATGAATGGAGCCATTCGTCACCAAACAGAGCCGCCATCCACCAGATCCATCTGCACCACACCGAAGGAGATCCTCACCATATTTCATCCATCCCATCTCCCATCTCCTCCATAGCCATAACCATCACCAGTGTAATAGATATCTCCTTGAGAATTGGCGACCATTGTAAGAATATTGTGATTTCAATATAAGTATTTTGCACAATGATTTATATCTTTGTATTTGATCTTCATATTATGTGTGAGTAGTCCTCACGGGCTGCGGGTTGGGGAGAATCCTCGCAGCGTTCATGTGCATCTAATCTTATGTTATGTGTAAGGATTGAATATGAGTTTTGCAATCTTGTATCCTTGTCTCTTTGCCTTGTCTTGATGATCTGCAGGTACCCATATCATTCGAGTCGATCAAGGGAAGAGGTGGGATGAGTGGAGAACGTCGTGCTACCACGAAACCTCAGTGACAGAAAGGGGAAAGTAACGATATATGTTTAGTGATTCTTTCGGGATCATGGCATAATCATCTAGCTTAAAGCTTTGGTCTGTATTCATTTACTTAATAATTGTTGTCTCTTGCGGCTGTAAGGACAGTGGTTGGACCATTAGGTCTTGTCACCTCTGGTTTTAGGGGCAAGAGTATTTAAGGATGTGCTACTCACAAATCTCTTATCTCTATTTTATTTGTTACACATTTGTGCCTCATTTACATATGTATGCATAGCTGCAGGTGAAACCTTAACCCATGCCTATTTCCATCATTGAACACAACCCCCTTAAAAGTAAACTAGATAGGTCTGGTAAATTGAAGATAAACTACACTAGCAAGTCTTGTAGACGTTTCCTTTACACCATTTAGCAGTGCTTCCCAAGGTTCGATTAAACCTAGTTCTTCTAGGGAAAAAGCTTGTCATACTATAATCCGTAATCCAGATGGAATGTATCACTGACTCGGCCTAAGCATCGAATCCTTGAAACTCCAACCCAGTTGCAGACCAACTGACATGTTAGCTAGGCACAAAGACCAAGGGCATCAGGCCAACGAAAAGGCCTAGCGTACGGTGGCAACGCGTCGAGTCCAATCACAACCAACAAAATTATAAGACACAAAGGCAACACTTCTTAAGTGATAAATACTTCACAACTCTTCACGTTTTCAACAATTTACAAGATGGTTGACTACTGGGACCCCTAGTGTCCTCTGATGTATATGCACACTTCTATTCTTGTAGACAGTGTTGGGCCTCCAAGTGCAGAGGTTTGTAGAGCATCAACAAGTTTCTCTTAAGTGAATCACCCAAGGTTTATCGAACTCAGGGACGTAGAGGTCAAAGATATCCCTCTCAAGCAACCCTTCAATTAAGATACAAGAAGTATCATGTGTCCCCAACACACCCAATACACTTATCAGGTGTATACGTGCACTAGTTCGGTGAAGAGATAGTGAAATACAAGTAATATGGATGATTATAAGTGGTAACTGCAGTCTGGAAAAAATGGCAGCAAGCAAACATGTAGCAGAACTGATTGTAAACGGTGTTTCAATGCTTAGAAACAAGGCCTAGGGATCTTACTTCCACTAGTGGACACTCTCAACAATGATATCATAATCGAATACATAAATATCATCTCTTCACTATGCTACTGATGAGCGCAGATTGCACACCGTTGGGGAACCCCAAGAGGAAGGTATGATGAGCACAACAGCAAGTTTTCCCTCAGTAAGAAACCAAGGTTTAATCGACCAGTAGGAGAAAGGCGGGACATCTGAAGGTGTTGCTAGCTGACTATTGGTAGGGTGCACTACCGGCGTTAGCAACAACGTGGAGCCTGCACACAACACAACAAAAATACTTTGCCCCAACTTACAGTGAGGTTGTCCATCCCACCGGTTTTGCTGAACACAAATGATTAAATGTATCGAGTGGAAGGCGATGTTTGCAGTAAATAAAGAGAACAGAGCTTGCAGAAGTAAATAGAGCAGGACTGCAATGGTTGAATTTATCAGTGTAAAGGAAAGGACCAGGGTCCACAGTTCACTAGAGGTGTCTCTCCATAAAGTTAAATAACATGCTGGGTGAATAAATTATAGCTGAGCAAATGACAGAATACCGACCATACATGACAAGATGATTACTATGAGATTCGTTTAGGCATTACAACATAATACATAGACCGTAATTCAACTGCATCTATGACTAATAATCCACCTTCCGGTTATGTCCGAACCCCTTCCAGTATTAAGTTGCAAGCAACAGATTATCGCATTAAGCAATATGTGTAAAGTAAATAATAGAATTACCCTTGGATAAAACATTGTTGTTTTCTCCCTAGTAGCAATAGCACATCTACAATCTTAGAAGTTATTGTCACTCTTCCAGAAAACTAGAGGCATGAACCTACTATCACTACAAGAAAAATTCTGATCCTCAACCTACTATCAGGTATGGCCCCTTTTTCGTCGCCTATGGGCCTAAGCCGACGATATGGGTTCTGTGGTCCAAACTACAGGCAAAGGCCTACCACGGATTTTTCGGTGCGTCGCGTTTGGGCGCCCTTTGGCCATGGAAAATCGGATCGTTGCAGAAGATTTCTCGGGAGGCCGTTGACTGCTAACATCATGCAAATTGACACGTGGCAAACACTATTAACTGTCAGTTAACGCAGTTAACCGGTTGAAACCCCGTTGTAGATGGTAGGCCCACACAAGGCCTACCACGCCTTAAGCTGTCCGGCCCATTTAGTTTGCGGGCCGAGCCAGCTGACTTAGTTTGCCCGGTCAACTATATAACTGGGCTGGTCTATTAGATACGTGGGCCGGGCCTAACCTCTAAGGTTGACTGGTCAAAACTTAAATGGGCCGGCCCACTAAGCACGTGGGCCGGGCGGAATGCCTTCGTTTGACCGGTCAAAGGGTAGTTGGGCGAGCCCATTGAAAAGGTGGGTCGGGCTTCGTTTGACCGGTCAACACGATAAATTGGCCGGCCCAATAGTTATGTGGGCCGGACCGAATGCTTTGTTTGACCGGTCAACAGGCAAACAGGGCCGGCCCAATAAGCATGTGGGTCGGGCCAAATGTTTTTGTTTGATCGGTCAACAGACAAACGGGCCGGTACAATAAGCATGTGGGGCCCACTTTCCTGTTATCGAGCCGGCCCAGTTAGTAAGTGGGGTCCACCTTAAAGCAAGTGGGCTGGCCCAATAAGCCAGTGGGCCGTCCCAAAATAAAAGTGGGGCCCAATTTCCTATTATCGGGCCAACCCAGTTAGTAAGTGGGGTCCACCTTAAAGCAAGTGGGCTGGCCCAATAAGCACATGGGGTCCACTTTCCTGTTATCGGGCCGACCTAGTTATTAAGTGGGGTCCACCTTAAAGCAAATGGGATAGCCCAATAAGTCAGTGGGCTGGCCCAAAATAAAAATGGGGCCCACACTATAGTAAGTGGAGCGTCCTAGTAAGTAAGTGGTAGGGCCCTGGTCGTTTGACTAGTCAACTTGCATTCTGGGGCGGTCCAGTTAGGCTTATGAGAAGGCCCATTAAATTTAATGGGCCTAAAAGCTGATATCAATGATATACCACAAATAAAATAATTAGAAAAATTACAAGGCAATTAATGTGCCCAAATAAAAAAATTACATATAATCATGGATGGCTTTTATTAGCATCATCAATAACACGCTGATATTTGGCAATCGCCTTGATTGAATCTTGTGTACTCTTTTTCAACATATCAGCTACATATCTTAGAGCAGCAACACCATGTCTGTCATACTGTACAGTCTTGAGATATTTACTATTTGATGAAATGAATGGTCTAGGTTGACGGCTATGGGAGGATGCATCAGAAGAAAGGTCAGAACTTTTTGTGGGCCTCTCTTCTGATGAGGATTGCTTCATTTCAACTGCATTATGATAATAATGCAAAAAAGAGTTAAACGATGAACTATGCAAAAGTGTATTAAACATTGTCGACATGAGATAGTCACAAGTACTAAGCACAAACTTACATTATATCCAGAAATTAGGGGTCAAAATAAGTCCAACAAAGGAAAGGTTTATTGTTCATAGAGGCAGACATGTGGGACCCATGAGCCAGCAGAGTCCTGAACGTTTGAAAGGCGGCAGGGGATCAAAAGAAAAAAGAAGTAGCCAGAAATTAGGGGTCAAAAATAACTCCAAGAAAGGAAACTTTTACTGTTCATAGAGGATGACATGCGGGACCCATGAGCCAGCAGCTTCCTCAACGTTTCTAAAGCGGCATGAGATCGAAATAAAAAGGCAAGTGACCAAATATCAAGAGCCAAAAATAATCCAAGAAAAGAAACTTATTGTACATAGAGGAGGACATGTGGGTCCCATTTTGCAGCAGCGGTCTCAACGTTTCAAATGAGGCTTGAGATCAAAAGAAAAAAAAGTAGCCAGAAATTAGGGTGTAAAAAAACTCCAAAAAAATAAAATTGATTGTACATAGAGGATGACATGCGGGTCCCATGATTCAGCAACTTACTCAACGTTTTCAAGGCGGCGGGGGATCAAAAGAAAAAAAGAAATAGCCAAAAATCAGGGGGTGAAAAAAAATCCAAGAAAAGAAACTTTTATTGTACATAGAGGATGACATGTGGGTGCCATGAGCCAGCAGGTTCCTCAACATTTCAAAGGCGGCATGCGATCGAAAGAAAAAGGCAAGTGACCAAATATCATGAGCCAAAAAATAATCCAAGAAAAGAAACTTTTATTGTACATAGAGGATGACATATATGGGTCCCATTTTGCAGCAGCGGCCTCAACGTTTCAAAGGCGGCATGAGATCAATAGAAAAAGGCAAGTGACCAAATATCAGGCCAAAATTAATCCAAGAAAAGAAATTTTATTGTACATAGAGGATGACATGCGGGTCCCATTTTGCAGCAGCAGTGTGCACTGGATCGAAAGAAAAAGTCAAGTGACGAAATATCAGGTGCAAAAATAACTCCAAGAAAAGAAACTTGATTGTACATAGAGGATGACACGCGGGTCCCATTTTGCAGCAGCGGTCTCAATGTTTCAGAGGTGACACGAGATCGAAAGAAAAAGGCAAGTGACCAAATATCAGGTGCCAAAAATAACTCCAAGAAAAGAAACTTGATTGCACATAGAGGATAACATGCGGGTCCCATTTTGCAGCAGCGATCTCGATGTTTCCAAGGCGGCACAGGATCAAAAGAAAAAGGAAATAGCCAGAAATCAGGGGGTCAAAAAAATCCAAGAAAAGAAAGAATTTTCGTTCATAGAGGATGACATGCGGGACCCATGATCCTGCATCGTAAATGGCTCGATCGGAGAACGTTGAAAGAGATGGCGCGATCGAGAAAAAACAATGCTAGAGAGGCTGCCATCTGGGCCCTACATCCCTGGGCGGTGCGGATTTGCGTTGACTCGATCGGCGCATCCGAGAATTCATCATGCACCACGTCTCGGGCCACCATACGCCACATTTTCTATGTTTTTGTTGGGCTAGATGACCTCTAAAACGAGAAAAAAAAGTTTTGACATGCACCACGGAGAGAGCAAAAATCATCGGCCATTGTGCGTCAGCAACCACGGCGCGACTTTCAATTCGTCGGCTATGGCAACTTTTATTGTAGTGTATCGAGCATAAATACTCCCTCTTGGAGTCACACTCATCTACTTGGCCAGAGTATCTACTAGCAACAGAGAGCATGCAAGATCACAAATAACATATGATAAGAATATATAATCGATATCAACATAATATTCAATATTCATCGGATCTCAGCAAACACAACATGTAACATTACATAAAGATGATCATGGTCATATGTTATTGGTGATCTTGCATGCTCTTCTTTGCTAGTAGATGCTCTGGCCAAGTATGTGCTTGTGACTCCAAGAGGGAGTATTTATGCTCGATAGTGGGTTCATGCCTCTAGTAATCTGGAAGAGAGACAATAACTTCTAAGGTTGTAGATGTGCTGTTGCTACTAGGGAGAAAACAACAATGCTTTATCTAAGGATAATTCTATTGTTTATTTTACACACATTTCTTAATGCGACAATCTGTTGCTTGCAACTTAATACTGAAAGGGGTGCGGACGCTAACCGGAAGGTGGATTATTAGGCATAGACATAGTTGGATTACAGTCTATGTATATTGTTGTAATACTCAAATGAATCTCATAGTAATCATCTTGTCATGTATGGTCTCTCTATTATGTCAATTGCCCAACTGTAGTTTGTTCACTCAGCATGTTATTTATCTTTATGGAGAGACACCTCTAGTGAACTGTGGACCCCAGCCCTTTCTTTTACACTGATAAAATCATCTACTGCAAACAACTATTCTGTTTACTTACTGAAAGCATTGTTCTCTTTATTTCACTACAAACAAATATCTCTTTTCACACTATACGATTAATCCTTTGTTTTCAGCGAAACCGGTGAGATTGACAACCTCACTGTAAGTTGGGGCAAAGTATTTTGGTTGTGTTGTGTGCAGATTCCACGTTCTTGCTGACGCTGGTAGTGCGCCATGCCAAAAGTCAGCTAGAAACACTTTCAAAAGTGATTTTTGTCCTATTGGTCGATTAAACCTTGGTTTCTTACTGAGGGAAAATTTGCTACTGTGCTCATCATACCTTCCTTTTGGGGTTCCCCAACGGTGTGCTCTACACTCATCAGCCTTCTCCATCTCTTGGTTCTCCTAGCCCACCCGTGGCTGCCGGTTGCGCCTCGCCTCCATCACCGCCTCGCGTGCCCTTATGGATCCTTGGGCGGCATTGCGTCTGGCCACCTCATCCTCATGTCCGCTATGTCTTTCCGCTCGACAACCATGAGATGGCGAACAGCCTTGTCGTGTTGGGCGGTGCGGAACGACTCGAGCAGAGCCCGCTTCTTGCCGCTCATGTCAGGCACGTCGCCATCGTCGTCTTCGAGGTCGTCGTCCTCTCAAACATCGTCCACTGGCTGTTGATGCACCTCTATCCCCGCCAGCTCATCCTGCGCCACCTCCACTGGTGAACGCGTCCCTACTATCGTGGCTTGGGCTTTAGCTAGTTTTGCCTCAGCCACTACCCAAAGTGTGGATGCCTCAGCGATCATCTGAGCCTCCGTCGCAGACTCCTCCTAGACTGCCTCCGTCTTCGCCTGCCATGCCCTGCCTCCGCATGTGCCACAATGAAGGCCTCGAGCGCCTAGCCACCGCTTCCTCCCCTATCCCCTCGACTTACGACCCGAACCACTCCTTACGGGCCTCGGAATCGGCGTATGTGGCAGTTTCCTCTGCCTCGAGCGCCTCCTAGATATCGATCGTCGTTGCATAACATCGTCCGATAATCACTCGCATCCCATCTGGTTGGTCCTCGCCCAGGTAGCATCGTGGTCAGCCATGGATGCCGTGAGTTTAGGGTTTTCCCTTTCCTCTCGGCGGCAGTGGCCCTCTTATAGCCACGGCCAAGGCGGCGACCGATCGGGTATGTGTGCGGGGAACCAAAGCAAGCGCATGGAAAATGACGCAACGCGCGTGGGAACCAAGTGGCCACACGGGGAACCAACTCCATCATTAAATCACAACGACATTCATGGCGATGGGATAAAAATACACCGGGCCACTAGGTCTACCCAGATCAAACAAAAAAGGGGGAGTATAAATGTGGTCGTTGTACACGATGAGTCGATCAAACACCTATGTTTTAGGTACATGTTTGCTTGGGTAGTTTGTTTGATCATGCAAGTGACCTCTACTTTGTCTGTTTTCAAGTGTGCCAAGTATGTTCGGTAATTGGCTACATGATATATTTGAAGAGTACTTATCCCATATTTTGGTGGGCCACTCGACAGGAGCTACATGGTTATGTAAAAATAATTTGGTTCTCGACTAAAAGAACTTTCTTCTCCACGGTTAGTTAAACATATTCTCAGTTGTAGCCAGCAGCTTAAGTAGTCGTTTAATCCGTTTGGATATCGGTGTAGTGTTTTCATATAGGCCCTCCAACAACACCTTCGTGTTTTTTCCTTTTACTGAACATGTTCTTTATTTATTCATATTGCTTTGGTACTTCCTCCGTTAGAAAAAGGATGTTCCAACTTTATCTAAATTTGCATTCATCTACACACCAAAATACATCTAGATACATGCGTATTTTGACAAAATTGAAACATCTTTTATGGATAGAAGTACTCCATCCGTTTAAAAATAGGTGTCTCATTTTTGTTTAGATACAGATGTATCTAGATGTATTTTAGTTAGCGATACATCTGTATACATCCGTATTTTAAACAAAATTGAGACACATATTTTTAAATGGAGGGAGTAGTATTTTTTAACAATCAATACCATATATATTTATAGCAGTATAGCAAATAGTAAATGGTAGAGATAGATAACTGTCTTGTTGATCTATCTGCTTCTTGTTATGGAACGACCACTATGTTTTAATTGCTCCGTTGGTCCTTATTTTCCTCTTTTTTCTGTCAACGAACCCCTTGGTTGGTTCTAAGGTCAAGGGGCTGAACAGGTGTCGGGAAACAAAGGCCAAAGCCGCCTTAACACGGTCCCGAAAAGGCAAGCCCGTCGTGACCTGTTTCTGGCCGCACGTGTGCGCGCCCATCCGAGCACCAAAGAGCGATCGATCGATCGGAGTATCATTTGATGCTTCGGCATTAGGCAGTCTGTGCGCCCTTTGATTAACATATCAGCAGGTGTGCCATCCGATTAAATATTCAGTGCCAATTAAGCACTCATCAGTAGTAGCCTCGCCAGAGAAGAAAAAAAGAAGCACTCATAAGTAGAGAACCTTATCTCACCCTAGCTAACTAACCCCGCTTCTCTTTCTCTCCTCTTTCGCGGCTAGCTGTGAAGCATTACATTGGACAGAAGGAAACTTTGCTTTGTGCAAAGTGAGCAATCTTTAGCTAACCATTGTTGCTAATATCGTGTCTTGTTGTTCCGAGAGTATATGGTGCTCTCTCAGCTGAAATTGCAAATAGCAATCATGTTAACTAGTTTTATTTTCCGAAATGGGGAAACCCAACATCTGCATTGAAGAGATACATATGGCCTTGGTTTATTTCATTTTAACTAGTTATGGACGTGGTTTTCGAAATAACAATTTCATTGCTTTCTAACCATCCTCTGAACGAATTAACACACACCTACTAAATCATGTCGCTTCGAGTCTACAAGGAGCTCAAAATTGCAAAATGTGAATGTCATATAGTTTAATCGCAATTCTACTTAGGCTAGAACGATAATGCCACAACATCAGGGTCCGTCAAAGAGTAGGAGAGAAGCGGAGATAATGATTTGGTGGCGGAGAGCCTACAAGGGACACTCAAGAGGCTCGGCGACCGATTTAATACCCCAAATGTGGTGGCAGATCTTGGAAGGACAAGAAATGTAGATGATGTTGTAGACCAGAGGAGGAAGATGTGGACGACGCAGAGAGACGAACAATGTGAAGGTCAAAACGAGTGGGCAAACAAACAAAGGCACGGGAAAAAAATATGGTGAGAGGGCAACGAATTGTTCGGCCCATAGATTTTTCTTTTTCAAAATACGCCCTAAAAAACATATCAGTTTCATAGAAGAAGAAGAAAGACGAAGAAGGTTGAGTGATAGGCCCACAACTACGGATTGCTACTGCTGCTGAAATAGATGCGTGTTAGCTGGTGCGCGCAGTTTTTGCAAAGGTGGTGGATCCCTGGATGCGACAAGCTGACGCCGCAAGAGCCACACGCTTGACAAGCTGTGATTTGGCGCCAAGCTCTCAAGTTGTACATATCCTGTCTTTGTTTTGTTTTTAGCCAGCACAGGTGCAAAGTGCACCGAGGCTTTTATCTCAACTTTGTGTAATGCGGCATGATTAGCACTTTAGCTACGTTAACGTGGGCGATCGATCATTTCGGGAAAAAACGTGGGCAACTAAACTAACTAGATATATTAGGATGTGCAATTTTTTTTTCTCATGTAGCGAAATAGAGAAAGTTGCATTGAGTGAGGCTAATGCGCTCATGGGAGCATGTGTCCAAAGGGCGAACAATAGTTCTGTAAAAATGATTATACACATACAAAAGCCAAATATAGTTTTCATATATAAATGTCCATGCCTTTTTGTGCTCATATAATTCAATTTTCTAAAATGAATACATTTGTGTTCCAAGACAATTATAAAAAACACTAAATCTGTTTCTTTCACAAATGATACAAATTTGATTGTTTTGACAAATTTTCAAACACATAAAAGATAATTATAGATTTTTCCGACAAATGGAATATACGGAGTATTAAAATCACAAAGGTACCAACTACTACATTGGTGCATCCGTGCTGACCAAAGATTAAACCCTACCAGGAGTTCTGATGTCTCACCTGCATGCATGCATATGGGCTCTACCTATTTAAAAAGCCACGGTGTCCTCTCCCACTAGAATATTTTTTTTTGTTGCGGAAAAAATCACAATTTATTATACAAAACCAGCCTTTACATGAACATCTTTAGAAGCAAAAGAAATAAAATGTAAGTCCTTGAAGATTTCAGCACCATCTTCCTTCAGCATTCCTCAGCGGCGCGCCGTGAGCAAAGCTCGATGCTGCCTCTGGGCCTCCGGTGTAGCAGAAGTCGTGTCGAAGAAAGCTTGAAAAAACTTGTAGAAGCAACAGTTAGAAAGTCGTCGATGTAGACCAGAAGATGCCGACGAACATGATATCGAAAGATCGCCGCACCGAAGAAGCCAATACTTAGAAGAGCCAGGAGATAATCTCAGCTCCGGTCATACGGAGATGGGGGACTCCAAACTTGTAAGTTCCCTGACGAAGTTGTACCTAGATGAGCTTCATAAGGCGGAGGCGGAACTTGAGGGCACTAATACGCTGCAACATCATCCCCTCCATAACTTCGCTGACGTAGATAGACAGTTATCGCATCAAGACTAATGCGAGACGATCGACTCCAGACTCCATCCCGTGTACACTCCTCGGAGGGAAAAAACAACGTTCTAGGGCGGTCTGAAGGACTTTTATTCTCATCGTCACCGATGCCCCTACACTGGAGACGAAGAACTCGAAGAGCCTACGGGACCGGACACCCGATCCTGGTTTCCACCACTCTCCGGACACTGTGGCGGCAAGGGAGGGCAGGGGACCGGCGGCGGTGCCGGCAGCCGAGGGTAGGAGCTGATTGCATGTAGATCGCCTCTCGTGAGAGCTAAGCCTACGAAAACGATTCGTTTCGTTCAACTATTGCAGTATATTTTTTTACTTACTTGGTACATTGAAAGGTCTTAGTCTCTGACCTGTTTTAGAAATAAACCAAGGTTCAGCTCAAATATGTTTTAGAAACTGAACTACCATTCTGCTTAAAGACCCTCAAAAACAAAACAGGCCCATACAGACATAAAGAAAAACAGACCGAGTGAAATGGGGTTAAATTTTTTATATTAAAAAGAAATGGAGCTTAACTTAGAAGTTGGAATTAAGTGGCAGGGTGGCAGCAGTTCAGATTCCGTAGTCATACAAATCAGTGGCATAGCCAAATACGTGGATGCAGGCCTACCGGCCGCAACCAAAGCAGCACTAGCTCAGAAATAGATCTTAGCTTTTGGAACAAGAGAAATTCAAACAAACAACATCCATGCATGTATGGAGTTCGTTTTGGTCTCTTTCTTGAAGGCCTAGGCAAACTGGTGGCCGTACCCATCAGAGAATGCATAATCTCTGCCTGCCTTTGCTAGCTGCTCCTTCTCTTCCTTCTTTTTTGTTCTTCTCCGAGAGCCTAGCTTGGTAGCTAGCTGGCTATGTGCGGCATCAAATCTAGCGGCCTATCGATTGTCATGTCTGAATCCACGAGCACCACACAGCTCGGCCGGTCGTGCATGCCAATTGTAGGATCAGCGAATATGGAAAGCTACCACTTGGGAAAACCCCATATATATAACTTTACTGATCGAGTGAATGTTGCTGCCACCTGACTGGACGGCCAGAAAGTCCAGTTTTGTGTTTTTGCAAATTATGGGCTCATGCCGTTGTATCGATCTAAGATTGATATCTTTTACGTGGGTGGCACTATTCAACTTATGTCCTGTTGTCCCTTCGATCATGTCCTATTGTCATCCATTCGCAAGCCAAAGTCCTATTGTCATCCTACATGACAGTTTGTCGTCTACAGGAGAGGAAGAAAGATTGTTCAGTACCTGCATTCTCAATGCCTTTTATCTCTCTAGTTTAGTGCTCATTCAGTCATTCTACCCTCCAGGAAGCTTACTAGTTGGGACAGATTTTTCTTCAGCCCACGAGGAAAACAGCCAGTGCTGAAGAGATTCTCAGGAACGCAGCATTTGAGGTCTAAAAGAAAACATGTGCAACAACATTGAGAGGGTAGAAACATAATTCAAATTGATAGAAGTCACATGCAATCTTGTACTAGTATCGTCTGCCTGTCAGCTATTAGCTAGCTTGGTTCAGGTCAAGTTATGTTGCATACAGTATACAGAGGTCGCGAATGCAACACTTCCCCATATATATATGTAGCTTTATCAATCACTACAGATACATTGCTTAACTGTGTTAGTGTGGACGAGATCAGATATTGTTGTCAATGGACGTATGGCGTATATATGCCACCTATATGTGCATATATACTGCTAGTAGATCAATGGGTAGTTAGGCAAAAGAGCGTCGGTATGCGCCAACGGGTAATTTTGCACTGATCATGCATCATGGGGGATTAAACACTTAAGATGTCTTTTACTTGAAGATTGAGGTATAAAAGTAGGGACGTCACTTTTCATCATATGTTACGTATCAACTTTTGGGGGGACGATTGGGAAAACTTATATCACCTTAGTGCGAGACAATGACCCAATGTTTAGTTATAAATTGTAGCAGTAGAAGCTTTTCACGGTGAACTATCTTAACCGTTAAGAGATTACTAGTAGAACTTGTCCAAACGATCCAAAGTTACAGAGAAAGTTGTTCCTTATCGCACTAATTTGCAGTAAACTTACAGTGAATTTAAAATCAAATCGTGCCCTTATCAATTGTCAGATTGTTTATACCGGTGCTGTACCAATTTACCAGTGAGAGAAAATAAATAAGGCGTCTGCTCCGGTACAACCCCCCCCCCCCCAAACTCCCTCAAACTCAGTTTGGGCTTAAGCGGGCTCAAACACAAGAACGGCTAAGATCGCTCGATACCCCTTCGTTATTAGTATAAAATACCGATACGTGGCACCGTACAAAATTCGTATAGCCCAATTCAATTAGTCAATTATACGAGATACAAGTACGTCACAGTTGTGGGCCCCCGGCGAGTTTGGCGGATCATGGTGGCCTGTGCACCATCGTGGTGGGCGCCGGCCGGCCATGGCAGATCGGAGACACCGGACAGTCCGGTCGTGACCCAGCCGGACAGTCCGGGTACGGCGGACATCCAGTTCATAGGGGAACGGACTGTCCGGGCGCGGTTTACGTGATCGACCGGTCAGACTGTCCGGCATATACGCCGGACAGACCGGTAATGTTGTTCCGGAGGAACATAAAATTTCCGGAGGCATTTGCCAATTCTATCGGCCTGTCCGGCCGGACGAGCCAGCCTGTCCGGCCAAGGAGTTATTGTACGCATCTTTTGTCGGCCTGACCGGCGTAGAGAACCAGCCAGGCCGGAAAATAATTAACGAATATTCAAAGGCTTTTGGCACTGCATTCCGGTCTGTCCGGCCACAGCCACCAGCATGTCCGGGGACAAGACTTACAGGCAGCAGCTTCTGTCGGCCTGACCGGAGTCTTTCGCCGGTCTGTCCGGCAATGAATTAACACCAGCATTTCTCATAGGACAGATGTAAAGTTCTCTTTCAAGCTTGGGTTTTCCTGGTATGCAATGTCCAATTCCTTCGCCTATCTCTCTTGAAGGTTCATTGCAAGTGAAGAAAAATGCAGATGACAAGTACCAAAGTTTTATCCATTGCGCCAAATGTCGAAACGGTTTTTGTGAACTCACTTTATGAGGCTAGTGTTATCCCTTTTGTACCAGTTCAGTAATTTGTTGACCTAAGCTATTAATAAGTCCTAATCTTTGGGTATTATTTTTCAGAAAGTCAATACACAATTGGTTTTGGGTAAATTGCTGCACCTGAAGTATTTCGAGATAAAGCTTTTCATACCAAGTTATTATCATCCGCAAAGGTGTTAACGGATTGTTTGCAAAAGTTTGACAACAAATTCTGCGCAATAAAGATTATAGTGATGTCCACGGACAATAGTGAGACTATCCGGCACTTGATGATTGCATACATATTCCACAAAGTATGGTATTCCATATGACGCAAATAGGTGTTGTAAAGTATAGTTTCCAAGTCATTACACAGCTAACTGAAAATAGAAAATAAAATGAACTAAGTCTCTTGAACACCGCCGGGAAACCTTCTACGAGACGAAAACCCGACCATATCCACTAGACCTTGGACCTAAGCATCATATTCCTCGCCATTGGGGTTGAGTAGTTTATCTTTGATCCTATCCAGCTCGTTACTAGGTGAAAACATTATTTCACCGACCATAACTTCTATGGTAGAGTCAACGAGTGTCTGCAAAAATAAAGTAAGAGAACATGTTATGACATGTGCTGCTAGTTCATCATGTAAGTAGAATTTTGTTTTACCTACCTGTGTAATAGTGGTTCTAAATTCATCTCCATCCCATTCTTCCATACATTTTAGGACCCAAAGTCCACATGAGTTTCGTCATAATACAAGACAAGCAAAAAACAGTAAGTAACATTGCATTGTATATTAATATAGATGAAAATTAGTTGCGCCATGTACTCACCCATCCTTTTGTCTTGCCATTTTGTATTGTTTTATAGGCCAGTTCGAAGGATCAGGAAAACCATGATCTGCTTTTGCTATGTCATAAGCAATTTCGGTTCTCTGAAGTAAAACGAGTAGTTAAGATTAAGTAAGTAATGATTAATATTTTAACAAAATACTTATGACACAGTAAAGTAGTATGAAAACATACCAATGCTTCAATGATATGTATGTAACTGCGAAGAACATAGAGGGAATCTAATACTTGAAATTCCTTCTTGGGTACATGCATCACGACGGTGACCCAATGATTGCCATTAACGTTTACTGCGAGATAGTACTGCAATAAAAATTTGTAAGTATGTTTCAATATACACTGAATGAATTATGTACACCATTGCATTGCATGTGCTCGTACCTTCGGTTTATGGAAATACTCGTCCATGCATCTGTGAATGGCTCGATTCTTCTCTATTTCGATCTGGGGGTGGCCGGGTGGAAAATAATCTCTACCCCTCGTCCTCCCTTCTATGAGATGCGTCGACCTCCATGTGGTGGACAGGACACGATCATCTAGAACACGACGAGACAAGTGTCGCACATAAGCATTGATGACCTGCAAAATTTATTGGTACACACAACTAATTAGCCCTTCAATCAAGATAGTTATTGTGTAATACAACATGGATAAAAAAATGTTTTTACATCGCTCATCAACCGAGTCATTTCTCCTATAAATGTTCTAATACTACCCGGCCATCCAAGGCACCTGAGAGGGGCAAAACAATCCTGTTCGTCCGTTTCACCCACGTCCAACCCGCTTTTCACCGTGGCCGTTAGATGCAGTCATTTTTTCTGCACCTTTTGTCTTTAAACGAGCCAATGACTCATGGGACCAGCTGCGTATGGGGGCCGCCGGTCGGAGACAGCCGCAGGTGTTCGTCCGCGTTACCTTCTTTCTCCTACCCGCGAGAGCAGTAAAAACCTAGATCACGGGGCACCCAATCCCCGCGTCTCCTCTCCTCCCCAATCCCCGCTTCTCCTCTTCTCCAATGGAGTCCAACCAGCCGCATCCTTCCTCCTCCCCCGATCCGCGCCGCCTTCTTCCTCCTCCCCCGATCCGCACCGGCTCCTCTCCTCCTCCCGAAGGCGCCGAAGAAGGGGCGCTGCAAAAGGGATGAGAAGAGGCAGGAGGGAGCGCGGGCGCCGCCGCTGCCGCTTCGTACCTCGCATCGGGAGGGCGTGGCCGTGCGAAGAGTAGGCGGGCGTGGGCTGCGTCAGCCGCCGCCTCGGGTCGACGCCGCCGTCGCGGGTTCTCCTCCATGCCATGGCCGACCACTCCCAGCGCTGCGTCCTGTCCTCGCCACCATCAGCGCCTCCACATCCTATTTCTAACCCCTGCCAGTAAAGAAGGAGAGTGGACGCGAGGAAGAGGAGGAGCGGCGGCAGGAAAGACGTCCTCACTCACACCCGTGTGAGCTCCTCATTTTGATTCTATATTATTTGTATGGTTTGATGTCAAGGAGATTACTCCTTTGATTAATTTTATTTCGTTTCTAGGGTTTGATAAGGAGATTTTTATTTTGTTGTACTCCTATTCCTGGAGGTGTTGGAGCAGAGCGGGCCTAGCCGGACAGTGGTGCTCCCCTGCCATCTCCCTCCGTGGAGTACTACTTTGAAAATAAACTCTTTCGAATTTGCAGGTGGAGTACTACTTCAGCGATGAGAATCTTCCGACGGATGAGTTTATGTTGAAATTTGTGAAAAAGAACAAGGATGGCTTTGGTAAGTACTCTAATCATTTCTTCAGGACATACATGTAGTTGCACACAACTCTTTTGGACATACATGTAGGCATGTAGCGAAAACACTCCCAAGTGTGGTGCTCACAAGTGACAGTTAGTTGTGTTTTGTGTGTTTACCCGACAATAGATTTGTAATCTACACAGATTGTCCTGTCTGTTTTTAACTGCTTGTATGAGAGTATCGTTTATTTTAATGGTACCA
>NC_061512.1:188353565-188379653 GCF_022539505.1 Lolium rigidum | reverse complement strand
TTAGAGCATGTCTATCAGACCCTCTAAATTTCTGCCCCGTATACAGGGCCCTGTATTCCCACTCCGGCCGCCGCCGGCCCTGGCCGCGCCCGCTCTGGCCACCCCCACGCCGGCCGCGCCCGCTCCCGCTCCGGACGCCCGCCATGGCCGTCGCCCGCTCCGGCCCACGCGCCGCCCTGCCGCGCTGCCGGCACTCCAGTCTCGCGTGCCGCCGTCCCTAGCCCCCGTGCCGCCACCCTCGGCCACAGCTCGCTGGAATTTGGCTGGATTCCGACGAGGTTATGGGCAGAAGCAGTTGCTATCTGCTGAAATTTCAGCCCGCCACGGGTGAGGGGTTGGCCCTGTATTCCCCCTCCCACCCCGCACAAGTAGGGGGCGAGAAGCCACCCCGTAACCGAAACTGAAAAAATTCGAGACAGGGGCCTGATTTACGGGGTCTGCTAGACGGCCGGGTAGAGGTCTGCCCCGTATATCGGCGGTTATTTTACGGGGTTGGGCCTTTTAGGGGTCTGTTAGACATGCTCTTAGTGCGAGACAATGACCCAATGTTTAGTTATAAATTGTAGCAGTAGAAGCTTTTCACGGTGAACTATCTTAACCGTTAAGAGATTACTAGTAGAACTTGTCCAAACGATCCAAATTACTAACCTGCAGTAAAGTTACAGAGAAAGCTGTTCCTTATCGCACTAATTTGCAGTAAACTTACAGTGAATTTAAAATCAAATCGTGCCCTTATCAATTGTCAGATTGTTTATACCGGTGTTGTACCAATTTACCACTGAGAGAAAATAAATAACGTAAACACTGCTTAAACTTGGAGAGTTAGATTTTAAGAGACCATTAGAGACCACCTAGAAAATTCTTGCTTTCTGACGCCTAGGTCTTCCTCGCGGCGTACCGGTAGGAGGAGGCCACGCTCTAGGCCGCACTCCGGGAGGAGGAGCGCCATGTCCACCTCATTCATGAGGCGGAGATGCAGGCGGCTACGGCGGCGCAACGGGAAGGAGGAGGCGCAACTGGCATGCATGCATGCGCAGGCTGGCCAGCCCTCCAGACCCGCTCTCGCCCTAGGAACCGGCCCAATGGTCGCCGTGGCCGGAATCCACGGCGCGCTCCAGCGTCTCAAGCCGCAACAATGCCTCACCGCCCAGGGGCGTCATCGACGCCGACGACGACAAGGGTGGCGACAACCAGGAGTTGTACTGGGACTAGGCGGCCATCGCGTCCACCCAAACCCTAACTAGGTTTTTTTTAGTTAGTTAAAAGCTCATATAGGCTTTCTTTTGTATAAATTTGCCCACAATAGGGCATATGTTTTAATGTAGTATGTTTAGTTTACTTTTTTTCCTCTAATATTTTTTTGGTTGGTATGCTTGATTTTAAATTCACTATAAGTTTACTGCAAATTAGTGCGATAAGAAACAACTTTCTCTGTAACTTTACGGCACGTTAGTAATTTGGATCATTTGGACAAGTTCCGGTGTCTCGACTTAATCAAAGAAATAATCAATAATGTAAAGACTGCTGAAACTGGGAGAGTTAGATTTTAAGAGACCATTAGAGACCACCTAGAAAATTCTTGCTTTCCATGCAATGTGAAAATTAAAATGTCATTTCTATATACTTGAATATATTCTATACACCTTAGTAACATGTGTGATATTATAATTTAACAGCCGTAGCAACGCACGGGTATTCAGCTAGTACTGTTAGTCTAGGATGCTAACGATATAGCGGTCACCTGACACGGAGGTGCCTAGCGGTCACTTTCAAACCAAGGGCAGCTTTCCCCCTTTTGACAAGTCAACGTATGATTGAACATTTACTTTTTTTTTGGAAACTTTGAGGAAATCCAGCACCAATCTTCCAATATTTCATCTTTCCACAAATTTCAAACTGTCAATAATTTTAAATTTCTTAAAAATGTGACTTCTAAACCTTTGGAAAAGTCAAATTACATGTTTTTAATTTTTTTAGAAATAGGAATTTTAAACTTCTAGATAATTTAAACATTTTACTTCTTAATTTTTTCAAAGATTGCAAACTTTTGGAAATTTTGATTTTCAGAATTTTTAACATCAAACTTTAGAAATTCAGACTTTTGGATCCGAACTTTCAGAGGAGAGAGGGGGTGGGCAAGAAAGCTGTGTGAGAGAGAAACAAACCGGTGCATGGCGTACCTTTTGTCATATCCACATGACACAATAGCACGCGGTGGGCACGTTAGCAAGCCCACGGTAACCAGTTAGGATCTCCTGGTTGATCAAATGGCTTACTCTCTAAGGTTTTATTAGAAGATGGCAGTAGTTCTCCATCCTTTTGGTACTACTATAATATATATCCGGCGAGTCCAACAGTGGCACCTCCCTGGCGGGTGACCGCTAGTTAGCATCTCCTACTAATAGTTGCTTAGGATAATAGATATTTATTAATAAAATATTGGAAAATAAATCACAGTGTTATTCCTACCTTTTACTCTTTGCTCTCACCTAGCCCATCCTGTAGGCTCTATCACTACGCTCTAGTATGACATGCAGTGCTCTGGTAGGAAGGAACAATTTGAGCAACCATATATAGGGTTAGTTAAAGGTGTTAGTAAAGATAAATATCAAGGGGTTTGTTAGGATATGGAGCAAAAAAGATGAGAATTGTGTGCCAGAAGAACAGTGAAAATGAGAGGGACAAAGGAAGGGCGGCAATGAGGGGAAGGTGTGACACCACCGCCACCAGCCATCATGTAGAATTCTAGAGAAGAGGTGAACTCAATTTGAACACATGATCAGTTTAGTGATTTGTTTAAGAGAAATTGACTGCCAATATGATCTTAATCCCAGTCAAAAAACTGATCTTAATCCTTGGAAGAAAAAGTTGAAGAACATATGTATGCTATTTTTCAGAAAATAAATTTAGGATGTTGTTATTCTTTTAGATATTATTCATATACTATAGTATAATTAGTTGTCAAGGTTTTCTACTGAGTACACTGATAGTGTCCAAAAAAAAACACCATGAACTTGTGATACTTCTAGATGCCCATTGCACTCGATCCCATGCTCTGACACAAACAAGAATTTCGCTTACTCTCATAACCAACAACGGTTGGCTTTTTTTTAGAACAATAACATATTTTATTAATAAAAAATCAAGTTACACGAGTACAATGTAACCAACAGCGGTTGGTTGGGTTGCTACTCGAGGGCATACCCTAATAGACCAGACCCTTGGTTTGACGCTACATACTCTTCATTAAAGAATATCAAATTTACAAGGCGAAACAACACTCCCATGTTGATGATGACTTCATTGATCTCAAGGCTATGTGACTCGGGTGTTCAGAAAATCATGGGAAAGCCGCATGTTCCTTCCTTGGTTCGTGCATCAGATGTGAGTTGATTTATTCAAAGAAAATGACCAATTTTCTCAATGCAGTTTTTTTGATGATGTAGAATTTTATTAATGCGTCAAACACATACAAATAAACTGGCCTAATTCCGCACCTAGTATATGGGGGGATATCAATTTTGCAATACGCCGATGATACGATTATTTTTTTGGAACATGACATTGAGAAAGCCTTAAACATGAAACTCATTTTATGCATATTTGAACAACTTTCCGGGCTGAAGATTAACTTCCACAAGAGCAAAGTGTTTTGTTTTGGTAAAGCAAAAGACACACAAGAAGATTATAGAAATCTTTTTGGATGCAAACTTGGTTCCTTTCCGGTTAGATACTTAGGCATCCCCATATATTTTAGAAAGCTAAGAAACGGGGAATGGAAGCCGGTGGAAGATAGATTTGAGCGAAAACTAGCAAGTTGGATGGGCAAACTTTTATCCTATAGAGATCATCTTGTTCTCATAAACTCGGTATTAACAAATTTATCGATGTTTATGCTATCGTTCTTTGAAATACCCATAGGGGTAAGGAAAATACTAGATTTTTTCAGATTAAGGTTCTTTTGGCAAAGTGATGGTCATAAGAAGAAGTATAGACTATCTCGGTGGAACATCATTTGTCGACCTAAAGACCAGGGTGGTTTAAGTCTGGAGGTTTTAGAAATAAAAACAAATGTTATTGAGCAAATGGCTTTTTAAAATCTTAACTGAACAAGGTGTTTGTCAAGAGATTATACAAAACAAGTATCTTCACTCTAAATCGTTGTCGCAAGTAAAGACAAAACTCTTTGAACCCTTTTTGGAAGGGAATTATGAAGGTGAAAGACACCTTTTTTGAACGGGTTCTTTTAATATTGGCAATGGTGAAAGCGCTAGGTTTTGGGAGGACACATGGTTAGGTGACACTCCTCTGGCCCATCAATACCCTTCCCTATACAACATAGTTCAACGAAAAGAAGTTTTGGTGTCCGATGTCATGACTCAACTGCCGCCGAACATAGGTTTTAGACAGGCATTATCTGGGAATCGGGCTGATAGATGGGTCCATTTAGTTCGTCGTTTATTGAATGTACACCTATCCATATGTGGTTCTTACATCGTAGAGTGCTTCTCGCAAAGGATAATTTGGTCAAGAGAAACTGGCAAGGTAGCAAAAAATGTTGTTTCTGTAATCAGGATGAATCAATTCAACATTTGTTCTTTGTTTGTCCGATCGCAAAAGTAGTATGTCGTATTGTATATATGGCTTTTAATATCATTCCCCCCAAAAATATCAATAACTTATTTGGGAACTGGTTAGCAGGGGTTATTAAAAAAGAGAAAGCACAAATTCGAGTTGGCGTCTGTGCTTTACTTTGGGTACTCTGGAATGTGAGAAATGATTATGTCTTTAGCAAGGCAAAATCTACTTCTTTTATGCAAGTTATTCCTTTGGCTACCCATTGGATTCGTATGTGGTCCTACCTACAACACCAATGGAGAAGCGAGCGGATTTGGTTACTGGAGCCTGGAGGGTTGTATTGTAGTAGAAGCACATACAAATAAACCCAGCTTCTACTACAATACAACCCTCCACAAATGCATAGTGAAAATGCATAGGTTCTCCTAAAATATATATACTACCTTCCATCCTAGGTGTATACTACTACCTCCACAAAGCAAATATATACAATACAACCCTCCACAATGTATACTACTATCTCCGTAGGAGATATGGATGTATCTAGATGTATTTTAGCTTTACATACATCCATGTCTAAAAAAAAATTAAGAACAAAGGGAGTACTTGGAATATCATGTCAAGCGACAAGATCTAGTTTTACGGAATCGGATCACCAAGGCTATGCGACAAGAGACAGGATCCAAGATGACATCCAATGTGAGCTCGATTGGACAAGATTTGCTTGGTTCCTGCCGTCCTCGCTATATCCAACTAATCACCCTCGTAGATGATGACCCTCTTGACCAAGATGATCCGCTATGGCATTGACTCTCCCCTTCCACAAAGCATCGACTGATCATCCATGGAATGATGGGAACGAAAATCTTGATAACAGAAGATCGATTGTTCTAGATAGATGGTGACAATGATGCACGGACGTACGTGATCTTGAGTGAATATATTTTTAGCTTTACCCCATGTGCACGTACGCGTCTCGAGCGAGGGTGAAACAACACGGCTGGCAACGCAAATGGGCGAGTGGAGCGCCCAATATTTCCTCGCCGGGGAATGGGAGCTGGACACACGCGCCGATCGATCGAGAGGATAAGCGGAAAGATAGACAAGGCAGCTCTGGCTGACCACAGGACCCCTTGTCGATCGTACCGGGTGCGTTGCATTGCGATTAGCTCGTCGCCGGCCCGCCGGCCGGCTGGTCGGTCGGTGGATGCACTGGCGCCGTCCGCGGTGCAGTACTATAAGCCGCGATGGAGACAAGACGGCGACAGTGTGTAACACTAGCTAGCTGCAAATGCATGCGGAGTAAGGCTCCATTGCTACTGCGTCAATGAGTAGCCCACGCTACTGACTCCAACCGCCATATAATTTTTGAAATTTTAATTCATACGTGGTCACTGGGGAGAATGATATGATAAATAAATAAAATACTTCAGATTTCTTACTGTTTGACGTTCAACTATGAATAAATGACTGTGAAGGCTCTCCCTGTCGCAAACGGTTTTGTAGAAAGAAGTCGTGTGCGGAACGTGATGCTATCGATCGGACATGGTTAATATGGGTCGGAGGAAATGTGATTTCAATCTCTAAAGTAAAAAATCGGGTAAATTATAAATGAACCTGGTAGAGGTTTTTGTCACATTAATAACGGGTTTGGCCTTTCATGATGCTCACTAGGCATCGAGTAAATATATTTTCAAATGCGCTCGGTTGACATGTGTCGGTCTTAGACCAATTTGTCACCACTCCATTTTCCCTTCATCTTCGTGACACCGTGGCCTCCATAGTCGCAGCCTCTACTGCAAGGGCTTCGGCGTTGTCTCTTCCACCAGTTGTCGTCTCAACCATCGGTCACCATCTCAACATTTGGTCGCATATCCCCAATATCTTATAGAATCATAGAATCCACACCCTACCAACTCCAGATTCTCAATTATCTCAAAGCATGCCCCAGATTTGTATTCTCACACACCATGAATAAATAAGCATGCTCTCATTGCTCCAAAGTTAGAAGAGAATGTGACAATGCACTCAGGAACCATGTGCTCATACTTTGTAGTCTCCTCCACTAAGATATTTAAGGATGCTAAATGGACACATATATGTGGATTATGTAATACTTCTACCAAACAAAATCCATTCCTCAACTTAACAAAGGAATTTGTTAAATCTGAATATAAATTTAAGATAAATCAACAGAAATAACAATAAATATATTTCATTTTTAGATGTAGATTTCTAATCTATAACAACAATGAAAATAATATTTCCATGCACCACTACATCATTATTAAGTACATCAATATGAAACGTATCAGATAAATATGTATGTTGAATTTTGTATGAATAAAAAGCAACACAAATTGATATCAAAGAGTTACACAATATAAAATTGTTTAGTATAAATATATCTTAGGTCCAAGATTTTATTTTGGCTCACCGTGAACACTGGGGAAGGAGGCCAGCCTAGCAGTTTAGTAGTGCACCATGCACCCTAGCATCCATTCAGATAATAAAAGTTTTTGGGGATTATCACTAAATAAATGTTTTTGGGGTAAGAAAACACCAACCAAACAAGGGTTAGTTTCATCCAACCTACTCGAACAAGATGATTGAAAAAATGCCATGTGTAATAAGAATTTGGTTAGTTCCCTTTCAAACCACATAAATTATCTTCAATATCATTTTTACACTTGTTTTATTTCCTGACAATCATCAATGCAATGTAAAGCAACGAACATACATGCAGGGTCAGTGGACCCACTATTAAATCTAGCACTCGATTAGTTTGGAAGAAAAATAATGAATACAGAAAAAAGCAATCAACTTGCGTCAGTTGAATGGAAATTTCAAGCGAGCTCATTTTTCTGTTGTTGCTCAGGATTTCCCGGAAGAACAAGTAATATCTACCAATGCCTTTGAACACGAATTCTACAACACTTTGATAAAGAGAAACTTGGAGCACATGCTTTCGTTCAAAATCAATCTCTTTCTTAGTTCAAAAAATTTATATTTTCTAGCAACGTAATTCATGTATACCAGTTTTCTTCCATATGATATTTGAAATAAATAAAATTTGGGTTGATGGGACACTAGCTCTATCAATGGGTCCAGGTGGTTGTATTCATCCTCATGTAGTTGATTGTCTTGGAGTGCTCTGCGACGTTGCTTAACTTCACCGTAAAAGAGAATGGGAAGGAAGCAGGAAGGATATACTGAGGCACATCATCATTAAAGAGTTCAATGTCCATACTATTTTGGGTATTTTTTTAGAATATGTTGTGATTAACCAAAATATTTTCAGTCCAGTTATACTACTAATCAAACTAATGATAATGAATTCAATCTATTTTCAAGAATTTTTGATGAACCCTATGTTGAACCACTAACCCCCAATTATAAAAAATTGTTCGGTCTCAATAACATTGGATGCAGACTTAAGAATGCAGGACTAGTGGATGTATTTTTTTTTATCATTTCTCCTTCTTAACTACTTTTAATCTTTCTAATTGATTTTTGTGCATATAGAAATTATAACAATGTGGTATTTTCATCCATACATTCATATACCTTGTGCTTCTGAAAAGCAATGGATTCTAATAGTCACAAATTTCATTGACAAAAGATTTGATGTTGTCGTTGCGTTGTCGACGAGTACTCCATGAGAGAGAGAGAGAGAGAGAGAGAGAGAGAGAGAGAGAGAGGGCGTTAGGCATGGACCGTCGGGATGGGAAGACCCGAGTTACCCAGGTTCAGATCCCACAATGGCGGCGAGATTCTACTTCCTGCTATAAATCACTATATGGGCAACACATGCATGATTACAATTATGTGTATTGCCATCTTCTCTAAGGTCTTTTGTAGTCCAGCTTAAAAATCCGCTCGGACCTAGGGTTACAGGGGAGAGTCCCCAAACAAATTCACACAATTTTGTCTAATACAATTTTCTTTCTGGAGAAGAATTCGTTTCTTTAAAATATAATGTATGTATATTTTTCTATTTTTTCATGTAACAGGTTGGAAATGCAGATAGATAAATTCTCCAGGTGACGATAAGCTATGGATCACTACTAGGAAAAGGGCTACTGCCGGCGCACCTTTTTTCCCTACTGACGGCGCACCAGAACCCGCTGGTGGAAATGGGCCGGTGGTAACTGACCACTGCCGGCGTACCTGCCTGTGCGCCAGCGGTAGCCCAGTTACTGCCGACACACTGGGCTGGCTATGCCGGCCGTAGCTGTGTACAGACTCACAGGCTGGTGGGCCGGCAGTAGGGCAGTAAGCAGTGGCGCGTGTGTTGTGCGCTACCAGTAGGGATGTAGGTGCGCCGGTGGTATAGTTCGAATTGTTTTACATCATTTTCCAACGTATTACAATGCATATTTATATCATCCAATACAGTAGATATTTATACAGCAGTACACATGCAATATGAAAAGCACATAGAGCCAAGTCTCATTTTGGTATCAATACACAAATAGTCAAGTCTCTTTTCGAAATCTTGATTCATACAACAGACACGCAACACCGAACGACGAAGTTTCATGAAGTTAGAAGTCTCGGTACATAGTCACAAGTGTCATCCTCACAATCTAGCTACTAATATAAATTACAATCACATAAAACATGACCATGGTCACGATGAGCATCATCATGAAGGCCATGGTCTTCATCTGGTTCCTCCTCATCTCTCTCATCTCTCCCGCTAGATAACGCATGTATCTTCCTTCCACGTACACCCTAGTGGGGTATCCTTTGTAGTTGTTGCCGCTGAAACGTTGCACCTGTCTCCGACAGTCCTCCCAGTCGTCGTAGACTCCAGGAATCCTCCCCTTGTACACGAAATATGTCACCGACATCTCCATGCACAAGACAAATAAAACGTCACTACCAAATCATAGATGATATATCTACTTGCAACATATAAGTATACATGAGAAGTAAAGCACGAGTGTAGTGACCAAACATTCTAATCATCGGCGTAATCCAATAAGATCCAAGTAGTATCAAGTAGATAGTATATGCCTCATACTTTGTTGGTCAAAATAAATATTAACATTGAGGAACGGGGTAAGCGAAGCCAAGTAGGATGCACAACAAATTGATATTTGTACCATCACACCATGTTCGCTCACCCCACCGCAGAATGTAGTGACCAAACATTCTAATCATTGGCCAATGCAATTAAGAAGTGCCAACTCAAATAAGAGAGAAGTAGTATGAACTAAATAGCATGCCTCATAATTTGTTGGTCGAAACAAATATTAACATTTAGGGATGGAGTTAGTGAGGCCTTGTAGGATGCACAAGAGATTGATATTTGTGGCCATCACAGCAGGCTCACTGGCTCCACCCCCTAGTGCACGAGTGACCAAACATTCTAATCATCAGCGTACTCAAATAAGAACCAAGTAGTATAAAGTAGATATCATATGCCTCATAATTTTTTGGTTGAAACAAATATTAACATTCAGGGATGGGGTAAGTGAAACCAAGTAGGATGCACAACAGATTGATATTTGTGCCATCACACCAGGTTCGCTCACCCCACCCCAGAGTGTAGTGACCAAACATTCTAATCATCGGCCAATGCAACTAAGAAGTGCCAACTTAAATAAGAGACAAGTAGTATGAACTAAATAGCATGCCTCATACTTTGTTGGTCGAAACAAATATTAATATTCAGGGACGGAGTCAGTGAGGCCAGGTAGGATGCACAAGAGATTGATATTTGTGGCCATCACACAAGACTCACTGGTTCCACCCCGGAGTGTACAAGTGATAAAACATTTTAATCATCGGCGAACTCCAAATATGAGCGAAGTAAGGTCGAGTAAATGAAAATGATTACGATAAACACACCATAATCTAGAAATATATACCAAAATAAATGGAAATGATTAAGATAACATGGTGTGTCTGATTCCAACGAGTAACGAATTACTAAACGCAAGCTCACAAGTTCACATGCACATCCGTACAAACTAAATAAAAGCGACAAGTCGATCGGGATGGAATATATATCAATTATAGTATGCAAGTTCATCAACGTATCGTTCAAGCTAAGTAAAAGAGTTCCTGTCGTAGGATCAGGTTGTAGGCCTAGGGGGAATGGATGGCAGCCCTCCAGCGAGTTGAATGGCCTGTCCTCACGCGACATCTCCTAGCGGAGTTATAGCTCGTCATTAGGTGGTAGACCGTGGCCGTAGAAAAACGCGCCAGACCTAGTGCAGACATCCTGCTGGATTATCGTGCAACTCATTTGCTGGATGCGACCCCAATTTAGTCTCAGCTCTCTATCGCTGACATCCGCCATGTTTTTGAACTTCTTTCTAAGAGTGTCTGGCAACAACATGTCTTATGCATTCTTTACGTACTCCATCATCTGAAGGATAGCGTACCACGCGTCCATCCCATTCTCTTTGGACGACTGCTTGAGGCAGGCAAAGTTGGTTGCGTGGATTAACGCCAGGCCTCCTCGCATTTTACTCTCTACTTTGAGGGGGCCTGTCTTGGAGGCGAAGCCGGTGAGAACATCATTGAGAATGCTCTTGATGTCGGTGTAGTCTTTCTTCCTCTCCCTACCAGAGTCGAGATAGATTGCATGCGAGTGTTGCGGGTGCACGACGAAGAGGGTGCATAACTTGTCTCTGCGCAAATGCAATAGAATGATGGAGATATAGGATAGAATGTAATAGCTACTAGCGAATGATTACTTACTCAGGAACGTAAGGGATGAGAATGGCACTCTTCTTAATGTTCAGCAGGAAGAAATCCTCGATCTGCTTGGTGGCAATCGACCTATCCCCACGGTTGCAGATGATGCTCTCATGCATGTAGAAGGGGTCCATTATCGCGCCCGGCGTCCCCTCCTTAACGATCTAGGAAGACAGGTTAAGAGCAACTAGCCGGACCACGGTAAGGTGGAGCATTTTCATGCGAAATATGTTGAAGATGTCATCGAACCGGATGAAGCACTGATACGTCCAAAACGTATCTACTTTCCCGAACACTTTTGCTATTGTTTTGCCTCTAATTTGTGTATTTTGGATGCAACTAACGCGGACTAACGCTGTTTTCAGCAGAACTGTTCTGGTGTCTCGTTTTTGTGCAGAAATCCAACTTTCAGGAAAAACCTCGGGATTTTGACGAAAGGCCCTATTTTCCCAGAATAATGACGGAGCCAGAAGGACAATTGAAGTGGAGGCCCGAGGGCCCCACACCATAGGGCGGCGCGGCCCAGGGGGGCCGCGCGGCCCTATGGTGTGGCCCCCTCGGCCGGCCTCCGACGCCCCCTTCGGACTACTTATTCGCCTCGACCTAAAAACGCACGGGGAGAAGTCGAAGTCGCCGGAAACCCTCCGAACGCCGCCACATCGCGAAACTCCGTCTCGGGAGCCGAAGTCTCCGTTCGGCACTCCGCCGGGACGGGGAATTGGAGGAGATCATCACCGCCATCACCGCCAACGCCTCTCCATCAACCAGCCATGTTTCCCCCATCCATGTGTGAGTAATTCCCCCGCTGTAGGCCGAAGGGGATGGTAGGGATTGGATGAGATTGGTCATGTAATAGCATAAGATTGTTAGGGCATAGTGCCTAGTGTCCGTAGATGGTACTTTTATGATATTGTTGCAACTTGTTATGCTTAATGCTTGTCACTAGGGCCCGAGTGCCATGATCTCAGATCTGAACATGTTATTATTTCATCATGATATTCATTGTTTATGGTCTTACCTGCAAGTTGTATACACATGTCGCTGTCCGGAACCAATGGCCCCGAAGTGACGAAATCGGGACAACCGGAGGGAATGGTAGCGATGTGAGGATCACATGTGTTCACGGAGTGTTAATGCTTTGCTCCGGTACTCTATTAAAAGGAGTACCTTAATATCCAGTAGTTTCCCTTGAGGCCCGGCTGCCACCGGCTGGTAGGACAAAAGATGTTGTGCAAGTTTCTCATCGCGAGCACGTACGACTATAATTGGAACACATGCCTATTGATTGATTAGTACTTGGATACCGTTTTATTATTATCTGCAAATGCCCTGCTATGATTGTTACATGAGTTTCTCTCATCCATGCAACGCCCGTTATCCGTCCCCGTGCCTACGGTATTTTAATCCTGCTTGTTTACTAAAATCACTACTGCTGTCTTTGTTACTCTGCTGCTCGTTATTTCACTACTGCTACTGCTATAAAACCGTTACTACTCGATAAACTCTTGCGAGCAAGTCCGTTTCCAGTGCGAGCTGAATTGACAACTCCGCTGTTAAGGCTTTCAAGTGTTCTTTGTCTCCCCTTGTGTCGAATCAATAAATTGGGTAATACTTCCCTCGAAGACTGTTGCGATCCCCTATACTTGAGGGTCATCATGACTATTTTCTGGCGCCGTTGCCGGGGAGCATAGCTTTATTTGGAAGTTCACTTGGATTGATATTGTTCGCTGCAAATTCTCCATCATGGGTAAACCTCGCGATACTAAGGTCGCCATATTACCATCCACTACAAGAAAAGGTACAACTACGAGTACCTCTGCTTGCTCTTGATTCACCATCTCGTGATTGATAAACTTGTTTCACCACCACAAGCTTCACGTGCTTGGTACTTCTGCTGAATCTGAAAACTCTCATAATATTGATGATGCTTCTGTTGTGCTTGATGATAGTGGTTCATTGGGAACTTTTCTAGATGCTACAATTGCTAGGTCTAGACAAATTGAAAATACTGAAACTCCTGATGTTACTACACCTGTTAATTCACCTGAACTTGAATACTCTAGTGATGATCTTGATGAAGATTATGTGGAACTTGATGATGATTTTATTGAAAAATGCAATGCTACTACTGATGCAAGAAAAATTAAAAAGTTGCTTGCAGAACATACTGTTAGATATAAACTGTCTCCTGATCCTAAATTTGCCACATCACCTATAAACATTAAGGATAAAGATTATGATTTTTCTCTTGATCTATCTCATATAGCTATTGTTGAGAAAACACCCTTTTGTGGTACTGAAAAAGAAAGTGCTGTTGAACACATGATCGAGTTATCTACTCTGAGTAGCTTGTTTTCTGATGATGTTAAGATGCGTACTTACTTTGTTGCTAAAAATTTTCCATTCTCACTAAAGGATGACGCTAAAACTTGGTATAATAGTTTGCCACCTAGTTCTATTAAAAGTCCAAAAGAATTGCTTGATGTTTTCTTCCGGAAATACTTTCCTGCTAGTGCTCAACATGCTGCTTTGCAGAGAGTTTATAATTTTGATCAGGGAGATGGAGAGAAATTGCCTGAGGCTTGGGCAAGATTTTGCTCTCTTATTAGAGCTCTGCCTGACCATGATTTGGAAAAGCATGATTTACTTGATATATTTTATAGTGGACTAACCATTGAGTCTAGGGCATACCTGGATAGTTGTGCTGGTTGTGTTTTCAGGAAAAGAACTCTGGACGAAGCTGAAGAATTATTGGCTAAAATAGGCCGAAGTCATGATGATTGGACTACGCCTGAACCAACTCCAACGCCGATAGTAAAGAAGAGGGGTTTAATTAAATTGAATGATGAAGATATGAGGGAAGCCAAGAAGTCTCTCAAGGAGAAAGGTATTAAATCTGAAGATGTGAAGAATCTACCTCCCATAGAAGATATATGTGAGATAATTCCCCCTTCATCCATTATTGAGGTAAACTCCCTTCAACGCTTTACTAGAGAAGATATTCCGTATTCAAAACCTCCTGCGCAATGCTTAGATGAGTTTGATAATTATATTGTTAAGCAAGAAAATTTTAATATGAGAGTAGAGAATCATCTAATGGAAAATTCTCAAGCTATTAGTCAATTGCATGATATTGTGGAGAGAACCTCCAATGATGTTAAGATGCTTGTTAAACATTTTCATATGGTTCAAACTCAAATTGATCAACTCACTAAAGTGCAAAATGACTTGTTAGGAAATAATGCTAAAGAAAAACATGCTTATGAAGTAACAACTAGAGGGGGTGTCTCTACCCAGGATCCTCTATATCCTGAAGGACATCCCAAAAGAATTGAACAAAATTCTCAACGCATTGAACCTAGATCTCCTTCTAAGAAAAAGAAGAAGAAACATAAAAATGTTGTAGAATCCTCTGAACGTGCTAATGATCCTAATAGTATTTCTATTTCTGATGCTGAAACTGAAAGTGGTAATGAACATGATAAAGATAATGATAAGAATGATACTCCTGATAAAGAAGAGGTTGAAGAAGAACCTGAAAAGCATACTAAAAATAAAAAGTATACTAAAGAAGATTTTATTGCTGAGAAACATGGTAATGAAAGAGAACCTTGGGTGCAAAAGCAAATGCCTTTTCCTGCTAAGAAACTAAAATCAAAGGAAGAAGAACACTATAATAAATTTTGTGATTGGATGAAACCTTTATTCTTGCAAATCCCTTTGACTCGATGCTATTAAATTGCCTCCTTATTCAAAGTATATGAAAGATATTGTTACTAACAAAAGGAAAATCCCCAATGAGGAAATTTCCACTATGCTTGCTAATTACTCTTTCAATGGCAAAGTTCCAAAGAAGTTGGGCGACCCAGGTATACCTACTATTCTTTGTTCTATTAAGAATAATTATGTTAAAACTGCTCTATGTGACTTGGGCGCCGGTGTTAGTGTTATGCCTTTTTCTCTTTATAAGAGACTTTACTTGGATAAATTGATACCTACTGATATATCTTTGCAAATGGCTGATAAATCTACTGCTATTCCTGTTGGTATATGTGAGGATGTTCCTGTTCAAGTTACTAATAACTGCTTGATATTAACTGATTTTGTTGTGTTGGAAATGCCTGAAGACGATAATATGTCTATTATTCTTGGGAGACCTTTTCTTAACACCGCAGGGGCTGTTATTGATTGCAATAAAGGAAAGGTTACTTTCAATGTTGATGATAAGGAACACACCGTCTATTTCCCCAAGAGGGTTGAAAAAGCGTGCGGAGTTAATACTATTTCTAATGTGAGAACTATCAAAGTGGGAACTATTGATTGTCCTATATATGAGCCTAAAGAAGAATATCAAACTCTTGTGATTGGATCCATATCAATACAATTCAAGGTAACATGATTGATTTGAGGTTTATTTCTTCATATGCTATGTAAAATTTATTTGGTGGCAAGACTTGATCAACCTTGTTAACAAATACCTTTTATATGCATAGAGGAGGTAAACAACATCTCTTTCTTCCTCCACTTACTTTAGTTGCTGTAGCACTTTTATTTTTCAAAGTTCCTTAGTTAATTTGAGATTTCAAAAAATTTCCTGGCCAGTAATAATAAATTTAATACCCAGAAATGTGCATTTTTCAAAGTTTTCAAAAATTCGCGAAAATTACACCGTTGGTCCTATTTTTCGACGACGCACCTGGGAGCACCAGAGGATGACCTGTGGGGCACCACAGGGTGCCACACCACAGGCCGGCGCGGCCGGCAAGGGGGCGCGCCACCCTGTGGTGTGGGCCCCTCCTTGCCCCACTTATTCATCTCTTCCTCCCGAGCATCTTCTCTCTCCCGAAAAAACTCGAACCAACTTTCTCTCACTCGCGTTTTTGCTCAAGAGCTCGAGGATTTTTCGATCTCTTTGCTCAGCCCAGATTTCTGTTTGAAATTTGGCATATTTGCTCTCCGAAAATGAAGAAGTTCAAATTTGGAGAATTGTTCAAGAAGGGAACAACCAGCACCGGGAGGCCTTCTAGGACCGCCACCCAAATTAGGCGATCGTACAATGAGGACATCATCGCGCCTAGCTTCGCGCCCGAAGAGGACAATGGGCCTCCTAACGCTTCATCCTTCCCGTGTTATGATTTTCTGACAAATGCGGGGATATTGGATGATTTCTTCACCCTTGTCAACAGGGCGGGTTTAGCCACCTACGTTGGAGATGAAAGGGAGCAATACTGCATGCTCACCAAAAATTTTGTCGAGAGCTTCAAGTTCCAAAACTCGCAATATAATCCGACGGTTGCATTAAAGATCTATGGTAATCCCGTGACTATGGAATTGGAAGAATTTTGTCGTGCATTGGATATTGCCCCTGTAGGTACAACAAGGAGGATTGATGACAACCCCCGAGACTTGTTGGAGCTCTATCGAGGGATCACCAATGATGATTGTCGCACCATTCAGCGGGGCAAGATAAGGAACATTCAACTCCCCGCCATTAAATATTTTGCATATTACATTGCTACTAGCATACTTGGTAGGGAGAACACTAGCAATATTTCTAGTTACCATCTTGCCTTCTTGAATATTGCACTTATTGGACAAACATCTTATCATCTTGGCTCTCTTATTGCTCGCCGCCTGTCTAACAGGGGGCCTATTTTTGGAGGAACTATTGCACTGCGCATTTTAACATATTTAGAGCTTCCTATTGATCCTAATGATGTGCCATTAACCCCTAGGAGGCTTGATATCACTGCTATGAAAAGCCATCATTTTGTTACCACTGATTCCACTGTAGATAATATGGTCTATAGAATGTTGTTTGCTGACGGGGATGAGAAAGAAATCCCTCTTCCCCAACCGGGTTTGTTCAGTATTGACAGGGAACCATGGTCGCGCACTAAGGAGGAGGTGGATGAACATATGAAGATACAAGGTTTCCACCAGCAGCATGACTCCGAGGACGCTGAGCCCTCTTACGACTGCACCGTCACGTATCCGGGTGCTTCTTCTAGCACATACCCGGAATATGATCCATCTTCGTCGTACTATGGGGATACTGCTTCATGGCCTCGATGGGATTGAACTCCACTTAGGCCAAAAGCCTAAGCTTGGGGGGAGGTATACCGGCATCACTCATTCTTTGCATATTATGGTTGCTGGATACTTGTATATACTTGTTTAGTTTGTTTGAGTGGTTTTCTAATGAGAGGAAGATGATATTTGGGGAAGTGCTGCCTGAAAACAGATTCTGGGCTGTTACCGTAAAAATTCGTGCGCACAGCCAGAACGTTATTTTGAGTTGCAAATTTTTGTGCAGGTTCCCCAGGTTGTTATCTAACTTTCATTAGTTGAACACTTTTTGAACTGAGCAACGTAAGATTTTTGTAAAAATCGATTTCTGTACTGCTGTCAGGTTTTGGCAAATTTCTGCCATTCCGTTTTTCTGTGTTTCTTTTAGTTTGCTATTTCTTGTTCTTGCTTTATTTCTTTCCCAAAACACAAAAAGACCAAAAATATTTCTGTTGTTTCTCTTCATCATTTGTTTATCTTGGTTTCTTGCATTTGTTTCGCTTTATTTGCTATTGTTAGTTTGCTATAAGAAAACCCAAAAAGATTTTGCTTTGTTTGCTTGTTTTCTTTTGTTCTTGTTCTCAAATTCGAAAACACCAAAAATATTTGCTGTTCTTCTTTGGTTTGTAAAGTTCATCATGAGTTCAATGGTCTTCGGTGGCTGGAGCGTGGTTTTCATTTCATATTATCCAAGCTACACAAGTGAAAAGGCAATAATGACGATCTACGACAATCTGATTGTGGTGAGAGGCTGGTATGAACTCTATTTGTTTTCATTTTTGTACATATACTCATCCATGTGAGCATGCTTAGTTGGTTCATGTGAGGTATATGTTATTTAAGAAAGTCTTGTAGTTCATGATCTCTCATGTTTAGCTCCAATTTATTAATATGAGTAGCATGTCATGGATGTTTGTTTGCATTGTTTTATTCATAAGTAAGTATGGCATTGTGGTATCCTCCTCTGAATAATTCATTTATATCGACTTGGCACATGCTCACGCATGCATATGACTGAACAAGAGTGAATTAAGCCTCAATGATTTACATTGCTTCAGAGTTCTTGTATCACTTTTATGCCTCAGTTAATTTATTTTGCCGCAAGCATGATTATGACAGTTACTGCTCTCTTGATTTGTCGCTCCCTAGTCTTTTGCTAGCCTTCACTTGTACTGAGCGGGAACGCTGCTCGTGCCTCCAAACACATGAAAACCAAGTTATTCCGGAGTGTCCACCATAAATACCTATGCATGGCATTTCAAACCATTCCAAAGTAAATTCTCATGCGCTACCTTTAAAATCTTCAAAATGCTTCTTAATTTGTGTTAATGTTTCATAGCTCATGAGGAAGTATGTGGTGTTTAGCTTTCAACCTTGTCATTTACTTTTGACGGACTCTCATATGGAGTAGTGGCACATCCGCTTATCCAATAATTTTGCAAAAAGAGCTGGCAATGGGATTCCCGATCCCGAATTAATTAATTTAAATAGACACTCCTCCATGGTTTGTGATTGTTGGACGGCACCCGAAGGATTCGGTTAGCCATGGCTTGTGTAAGCAAAGGTTGGGGGGAGTGTCATCATCATAATAAAACTAAACTAAAAAGGCACTCCTTCATGGTATGTGATTGTTGGCAGGCACCCGAGGATTCGGTTAGCCATGGTTTGTGTAAGAAAGGTGGGAAGGAGTGCCACATAAAAATGCAAATAATTCATGGGAGCCGCTCTTGAAAGTCCGGTTGGCGAGGTAGTTGGTGTACCCATTACCATTCGTTGACAACAACAAACACCTCTCAAAATAATTTTACTCCTGCTTTACAAATGAAAAGCTCTAGCGCATGTTGATCCCTGCTTCCCTCTGCGAAGGGTCAATCTTTTACTTTTATGTTGTGTCTCCATCCTTTCTTTGAGCACTTTCTTGAGAGCACAACTGTCATTCTTAGTATAATATGCTTGTCTCAAAATATGATTGATTGTGGTATAACTTTGATGCTTTTGTCTTTGACAATCACTACTTCTAGTCTTTCTATGAACTCCAGAGGTGCCCGGGCATTTATGTTTTGCCGATCAAATACAGGCAAGCGAGATACCACTTTATCATACTCTCTTATGAACATTGCAATCCTGCCTATATACATGATTCATGATGCTTATTATTAATTGTTGGTACCTTTTCATGATTGACATAGCTATTAGATGATCTTATTTGCATGTATCTTATTATGAACTGCTTAAGTATTAGCCATATCATGAGAATATATACATCATATGAGCAAATGTGTTCGTGAAAGTTCTTTTATCGCTCAGTTGTTAACTGAATTGCTTGAGGACAAGCAATAAGCTAAGCTTGGGGGAGTTGATACGTCCAAAACGTATCTACTTTCCCGAACACTTTTGCTATTGTTTTGCCTCTAATTTGTGTATTTTGGATGCAACTAACGCGGACTAACGCTGTTTTCAGCAGAACTGTTCTGGTGTCTCGTTTTTGTGCAGAAATCCAACTTTCAGGAAAAACCTCGGGATTTTGACGAAAGGCCCTATTTTCCCAGAATAATGACGGAGCCAGAAGGACAATTGAAGTGGAGGCCCGAGGGCCCCACACCATAGGGCGGCGCGGCCTAGGGGGGGCCCGCGCGGCCCTATGGTGTGGCCCCCTCGGCCGGCCTCCGACGCCCCCCTTCGGACTACTTATTCGCCTCGACCTAAAAACGCACGGGGCAGAAGTCGAAGTCGCCAGAAACCCTCCAGAACGCCGCCACATCGCGAAACTCCGTCTCGGGAGCCAGAAGTCTCCGTTCTGGCACTCCGCCGGGACGGGGAATTGGAGGAGATCATCACCGCCATCACCGCCAACGCCTCTCCATCAACCAGCCATGTTTCCCCCATCCATGTGTGAGTAATTCCCCCGCTGTAGGCCGAAGGGGATGGTAGGGATTGGATGAGATTGGTCATGTAATAGCATAAGATTGTTAGGGCATAGTGCCTAGTGTCCGTAGATGGTACTTTTATGATATTGTTGCAACTTGTTATGCTTAATGCTTGTCACTAGGGCCCGAGTGCCATGATCTCAGATCTGAACATGTTATTATTTCATCATGATATTCATTGTTTATGGTCTTACCTGCAAGTTGTATACACATGTCGCTGTCCGGAACCAATGGCCCCGAAGTGACGAAATCGGGACAACCGGAGGGAATGGTAGCGATGTGAGGATCACATGTGTTCACGGAGTGTTAATGCTTTGCTCCGGTACTCTATTAAAAGGAGTACCTTAATATCCGAGTAGTTTCCCTTGAGGCCCGGCTGCCACCGGCTGGTAGGACAAAAGATGTTGTGCAAGTTTCTCATTGCGAGCACGTACGACTATAATTGGAACACATGCCTATTGATTGATTAGTACTTGGATACCGTTTTATTATTATCTCGCAAATGCCCTGCTATGATTGTTACATGAGTTTCTCTCATCCATGCAACGCCCGTTATCCGTCCCCGTGCCTACGATATTTTAATCCTGCTGTTTACTAAAATCACTACTGCTGTCTTTGTTACTCTGTCTGTCGTTATTTCACTACGCTACTCGCTATAAAACCGTTACTATTGATAAACTCTTGCGAGCAAGTCTGTTTCCAGGTGCAGCTGAATTGACAACTCCGCTGTTAAGGCTTTCAAGTGTTCTTTGTCTCCCCTTGTGTCGAATCAATAAATTGGGTAATACTTCCCTCGAAGACTGTTGCGATCCCCTATACTTGAGGGTCATCAAGCACAAGTCCGCGGGGTACTTTTCGGCAAAGCCCATGCCAGTTGGCACCTTCACCACGTAGAGAGGGTAACCAGGAGATGTTGATTTGAGAAGTTGCTTCTCCAGATACATAACCGAGTTATGCAAGCTCCTCATATTCGCGGTGAGTTTCTTGATGACATGCTCCGGCACCATCAATTCACCCAAGCGATGCTCCGGTCGCCACGTGTCTGGCAACTTGTCAAGATGTCGGACCAGCTCTTTGGCTTTGGACTCCGCCTTGGCTTTGGCGTCCTTCTTCGCTGGCCTCTTCCGCTTCTTGAGTTGTAGGCATTTCGGAAGGTCTATAGCATCCATCGCCGTAGTGGTCGTATCATGGAGTGTGTTTGGGCTCAACATCTTTTTGGCGGCGGCGGCGACCTCCTCAGGTGTTTCCTCTTCCTCCTCAGGCGTTTCTTGAGAATCGAATAGCTTCTTGGAGCACAGATATTTCAAAGCCGTCGGGGCATCGTCATGGAGAACTTGTGAAGACGTAGGAATATCCCATTCGAGGTCGTCACGTTCGTAGGCCTCGACATCTGGCGCTGGCTGTTGTGGAGGGGCGCTGACCTCTGGCGCTGCTGGCTGTTGTGGTGGGGCGCTGACTGATGTCTACGGTTGCTTCTATTCTTGTAGACAGTGTTGGGCCTCCAAGAGCAGAGGTTTGTAGAACAGCAGCAAGTTTCCCTTAAGTGGATCACCCAAGGTTTATCGAACTCAGGGAGGAAGAGGTCAAAGATATCCCTCTCAAGCAACCCCGCAATCACGATACAAGAAGTCTCTTGTGTCCCCAACACACCTAATACACTTGTCAGATGTATAGGTGCACTAGTTCGGCGAAGAGATAGTGAAATACAAGTGGTATGAATGAATATGAGCAGTAGTAACGGCGCCAGAAAAGTGCTTGCTGGCGTGCAGTTGATGGCAGTAATATTGCAGGAAGTAAACATGCAGTAGAACAGTAAACAAGCGATGATTGCAGTATTTGGAAACAAGTCCTAGGGATCTGATGTCTACGGGAGCTTCTATTCTTGTAGACAGTGTTGGGCCTCCAAGAGCAGAGGTTTGTAGAACAGCAGCAAGTTTCCCTTAAGTGGATCACCCAAGGTTTATCGAACTCAGGGAGGAAGAGGTCAAAGATATCCCTCTCATGCAACCCTGCAACCACAAAGCAAGAAGTCTCTTGTGTCCCCAACACACCTAATAGGTGCACTAGTTCGGCGAAGAGATAGTGAAATACAGGTGGTATAAATAAGTATGAGCAGTAGCAACGGTGCCAGAAAAGTGCTTGCTGGCGTGCAGTTGATGGTGGTAATATGGTAGCAGTAGTAACGCAGTAAAACAGTAAACAAGCAGCGATAGCAGTATTTAGGAACAAGGCCTAGGGATTAGACTTTCACTAGTGGACACTCTCAACTTTGATCACATAACAGAATAGATAAATGCATACTCTACACTCTTGTTGGATGATGAACACATTGCGTAGGATTACACGAACCCTCAATGCCGGAGTTAACAAGCTCCACAATTCAATGTTCATATTTAAATAACCTTAGAGTGCATGAAAGATCAATACGACTAAACCAAGTACTAACACAGCATGCACACTCGTCACCTTCACGCTATGTAGGAGGAATAGATCACATCAATACTATCATAGCAATAGTTAACTTCACAATCTACAAGAGATCATGATCATAGCATACGCCAAGTACTAACACGGATGCACACACTTGTCACCATTACACCGTGCGGGAGGAATAAAACTACTTTAATAACATCACTAGAGTAGCACATAGATAAATTGTGATACAAAACACATTGCAATCATAAAGAGATATAAATAAGCACTTCACTACGCCATTCATAACAGTGAATAAGTATTCTGTGAAATATAGCCTAAGAGACCCACACGGTGCACACACTCGTCACCTTTACACACGTGGGACAAGGAGTCTCCGGAGATCACATAAGTAAAATTCACTTGACTAGCATAACGACATCTAGATTACAAGCATCATCATATGAATCTCAATCATGTAAGGCAGCTCATGAGATTATTGTATTGAAGCACATAGGAGAGAGATGAACCACATAGCTACCGGTACAGCCCCGAGCCTCGATGGAGAACTACTCCCTCCTCATGGGAGACAGCAGCGTTGATGGAGATGGCGGTGGTGTCGATGGAGGAGCCTTCCGGGGGCACTTCCCCATCCCGGCGGCGTGCCGGAACAGAGACTCTTGTCCCCCAGATCTTGGCTTCGCGATGGCGGCGGCTCTGGAAGGTTTCTCGTACCGTGACTTTTTCGTCTCGAGGTTTTAGGTCCAGGGGCTTCTTATAGGCGAAGAGGCGGCGTCAGAGGGTCGAAGAGGCGGCGACACCATAGGGTGGCGCGGGCCACACCCAGGCCGCGCCGGCCTATGGTCCGGTGGGCCCGTGGCCCCCCTCCGGTCCTTCCCGGGTGTTCTGGAAGCTTCGTGGAAAAATAGGATGCTCGTGTCTTGATTTCGTCCGATTCCGAGAATATTTCCTTACTAGGATTTCGGAACCAAAAACAGGAGAAAACAGAACCGGCCCTTCGGCATCTCGTCAATAGGTTAGTTCCGGAAAACGCATAAATATGACATATAATGTGTATAAAACATGTAGATATCATCAATAATGTGGCATGGAACATAAGAAATTATCGATACGTCGGAGACGTATCAGCATCCCCAAGCTTAGTTCCTGCTCGTCCCGAGCAGGTAAACGATAACAAAGATAATTTCTGGAGTGACATGCCATCATAAACTTGATCATACTATTTGTAAACATATGTAATGAATGCATCGATCAAAACAATGGTAATGACATGAGTAAACAAATGAATCATAAAGCAAAGACTTTTCATGAATAGCACTTCAAGACAAGCATCAATAAGTCTTGCATAAGAGTTAACTCATAAAGCAATAATTCAAAGTAAAGGTATTGAAGCAACACAAAAGAAGATTAAGTTTCAGCGGTTGCTTTCAACTTGTAACATGTATATCTCATGGATATTGTCAATGTAGAGTAATATAACAAATGCAATACGCAAGTATGTAAGAATCAATGCACAGTTCACACAAGTGTTTGCTTCTTGAGGTGGAGAGAAATAGGTGAACTGACTCAACATAAAAGTAAAAGAAAGGTCCTTCAAAGAGGAAAGCATCGATTGCTATATTTGTGCTAGAGCTTTGGTTTTGAAAACATGAAACAATTTTGTCAACGGTAGTAATAAAGCATATGAGTTATGTAAATTATATCCTACAAGTTGCAAGCCTCATGCATAGTATACCAATAGTGCCCGCACCTTGTCCTAATTAGCTTGGATTACCAGGATTATCATCGCAATACACATGTTTTAACCAAGTGTCACAAAGGGGTACCTCTATGCCGCCTGTACAAAGGTCTAAGGAGAAAGTTCGCATTGGATTTCTCGCTTTTGATTATTCTCAACTTAGACATCCATACCGGGACAACATAGACAACAGATAATGGACTCCTCTTTAATGCATAAGCATGTAGCAACAATTAATGTTCTCATATGAGATTGAGGATATATGTCCAAAACTGAAACTTCCACCATGATTCATGGCTTTAGTTAGCGGCCCAATGTTCTTCTCTAACAATATGCATGCTCTAACCATTAAAGTGGTAGATCTCTCTTACTTCAGACAAGACGGACATGCATAGAAACTCACATGATATTCAACAAAGAGTTGATGGCGTCCCCAGGAACATGGTTATCGCACAACAAGCAACTTAATAAGAGATAAAATGCATAAGTACATATTCAATACCACAATAGTTTTTAAGCTATTTTGTCCCATGAGCTATATATTGTAAAGGCGAATGATGGAAATTTTAAAGGTAGCACTCAAGCAATTTACTTTGGAATGGCGGAGAAATACCATGTAGTAGGTAGGTATGGTGGACACAAATGGCATAGTGGTTGGCTCAAAGATTTTGGATGCATGAGAAGTATTCCCTCTCGATACAAGGTTTAGGCTAGCAAGGTTATTTGAAACAAACACAAGGATGAACCGGTGCAGCAAAACTCACATAAAAGACATATTGTAAACATTATAAGACTCTACACCGTCTTCCTTGTTGTTCAAACTCTTTACTAGAAATTATCTAGACCTTAGAGAGACCAATTATGCAAACCAAATTTTAGCAAGCTCTATGTATTTCTTCATTAATAGGTGCAAAGTATATGATGCAAGAGCTTAAACATGAGCACAACAATTGCCAAGTATCACATTATCCAAGACATTTTACCAATTACTACATGTAGCATTTTCCGTTTCCAACCATATAAAAATGAACGAAGCAGCTTCAACCTTCGCCATGAACATTAAAAGCTAAGAACACATGTGTTCATACGAACCAGCGGAGCGTGTCTCTCTCCCACACAAGCATTTATTCAAACAAAAACACAAACAAAAGCACACAGACGCTCCAAGTAAAGTACATAAGATGTGACCGAATAAAAATATAGTTTCAAGAGAAGGAACTCGATAATTTGTCGATGAAGAAGGGGATGCCTTGGGCATCCCCAAGCTTAGATGCTTGAGTCTTCTTATAATATCCAGGGATGAACCATGGTGGCATCCCCAAGCTTAGACTCTTCACGCTTCTTGATCATAGTATATCATCCTCCTCTCTTGACCCTTGAAAACTTCCTCCACACCAAACTCGAAACAAACTCATTAGAGGGTTAGTGCATAATCAAAAATTCACATGTTCAGAGGTGACACAATCATTCTTAACACTTCTGGACATTGCCCAAAGCTACTGGAAGTCAATGGAACAAAGAAATCCATCCAACACAGCAAAAGAGGCAATGCGAAATAAAAGGCAGAATCTGTCAAAACAGAACAGTCCGTAAAGACGAATTTTAAAATGGCACCAGACTTGCTCAGAT
>NC_061512.1:188331744-188353465 GCF_022539505.1 Lolium rigidum | reverse complement strand
GTGATATTCGACTATTATGCCTCGCAACAACATTATCCTGGGATTGCGATGAATGACATAATAGGCATCTGGACTTAAAAATCCGGGTGTTGACAGGGATGCCCCGGTGGTTCACCCCTGCATATTTTAAGAATAGTCAAGCGTCTAAGCTTGGGGATGCCCAATGCATCCCCTTCTTCATCGACAACATTATCAGGTTCCTCCCCTGAAACTATATTTTTATTCCGTCACATCTTATGCACTTTGCTTGGAGCGTCGGTTTGTTTTTGTTTTTGTTTTGTTTGAATAAAATGGACCCTAGCATTCACTTTGTGGGAGAGAGACACGCTCCGTCTGTAGCATATGGACAAGTATGTCCTTAGGCTCTACTCATAGTATTCATGGTGAAGTTTCTTCTTCGTTAAATTGTTATATGGTTGGAATTGGAAAATGCTACATGTAGTAACTCTAAAATGTCTTGGATAATTTGATACTTGGCAATTGTTGTGCTCATGTTTAAGCTCTTGCATCATATACTTTGCACCCATTAATGAAGAAACACTTAGAGCTTGCTAATTTGGTTTGCATATTTGGTTTCTCTAGAGTCTAGATGATATCTAGTATTGAGTTTTGAACAACAAGGAAGACGGTGTAGAGTCTTATAATGTTTACAATATGTCTTTCATGTGAGTTTTGCTGCACCGTTCATCCTTGTGTTTGTTTCAAATAACCTTGCTAGCCTAAACCTTGTATCGAGAGGGAATACTTCTCATGCATCCAAAATACTTGAGCCAACCACTATGCCATTTGTGTCCACCATACCTACCTACTACATGGTATTTATCCGCCATTCCAAAGTAAATTGCTTGAGTGCTACCTTTAAAATTCCATCATTCACCTTTACAATATATAGCTCATGGGACAAATAGCTTAAAAACTATTGTGGTATTGAATATGTACTTATGCACTTTATCTCTTATTAAGTTGCTTGTTGTGCGATAACCATGCTTACGGGGACGCCATCAACTATTCTTTGTTGAATATCATGTGAGTTGCTATGCATGTCCGTCTTGTACGAAGTAAGAGAGATCTACCACCTTTATGGTTGGAGCATACATATTGTTAGAGAAGAACATTGGGGCGCTAACTAAAGCCATGATTCATGGTGGAAGTTTCAGTTTTGGACATATATCCTCAATCTCATATGAGAATAATAATTGTTGCCACATGCTTATGCATTAAAGAGGAGTCCATTATCTGTTGTCCATGTTGTCCCGGTATGGATGTCTAAGTTGAGAATAATCAAAAGCGAGAAATCCAAAATGCGAGCTTTCTCCTTAGACCTTTGTACATGCGGCATGGAGGTACCCCATTGTGACACTTGGTTAAAACATGTGTATTGCGATGATCCGGTAGTCCAAGCTAATTAGGACAAGGTGCGGGCACTATTAGTATACTATGCATGAGGCTTGCAACTTGTAAGATATAATTTTCATAACTCATATGCTTTATTACTACCGTTGACAAAATTGTTTCATGTTTTCAAAATAAAAGCTCTAGCACAAATATAGCAATCGATGCTTTCCTCTTTGAAGGACCATTCTTTTTACCTTTATGTTGAGTCAGTTCACCTATCTCTCTCCACCTCAAGAAGCAAACACTTGTGTGAACTGTGCATTGATTCCTACATACTTGCATATTGCACTTGTTATATTACTCTATGTTGACAATTATCCATGAGATATACATGTTACAAGTTGAAAACAACCGCTGAAACTTAATCTTCCTTTGTGTTGCTTCAATACCTTTACTTTGATTTATTGCTTTATGAGTTAACTCTTATGCAAGACTTATTGATGCTTGTCTTGAAGTACTATTCATGAAAAGTCTTTGCTTTATGATTCACTTGTTTATTCATGTCATTACCATTGTTTTGATCGCTGCATTCATTACATATGTTTACAAATAGTATGATCAAGGTTATGATGGCATGTCACTTCAGAAATTATCTTTGTTATCGTTTTACCTGCTCGGGACGAGCGGAACTAAGCTTGGGGATGCTGATACGTCTCCGACGTATCGATAATTTCTTATGTTCCATGCCACATTATTGATGATATCTACATGTTTTATGCACACTTTATGTCATATTCGTGCATTTTTCGGAACTAACCTATTAACAAGATGCCAAAGAGCCAGTTGTTGTTTTCACGCTGTTTTTGGTTTCGAAATCCTAGTAACGAAATATTCTCGGAATTGGACGAAATCAACACCCGGGGTCCTATTTTGCCACGAAGCTTCCGGAAGACCGAAAGGGATACGAAGTGGGGCGACGAGGCGCCGCCACCATAGGGCCGCGCGGCCAGAGGGGGGCCCGCGCCGCCCTATGGTGTGGGCCCCTCGTCAGCCCTCCGACTCTGCCCTTCCGCCTACTTATAGCCTCCGTCGCGAAAACCCCAAAAAGAAGGACCACGATACGGAAAACCTTCCAGAGACGCCGCCGCCGCCAATCCCATCTCGGGGGATTATGGAGATCTCCTCCGGCACCCTGCCGGAGAGGGGATTCATCTCCCGGAGGACTCTTCACCGCCATGGTCGCCTCCGGAGTGATGAGTGAGTAGTTCACCCCTGGACTATGGGTCCATAGCAGTAGCTAGATGGTTTTCTTCTCCTCATTGTGCTTCATTGTTGGATCTTGTGAGCTGCCTAACATGATTAAGATCATCTATCTGTAATGCTATATGTTGTGTTTGTCGGGATCCGATGGATAGAGAATACCATGTTATGTTAATTATCAAGTTATTACCTATGTGTTGTTTATGATCTTGCATGCTCTCCGTTATTAGTAGAGGCTCTGGCCAAGTTGATGCTAGTAACTCCAAGAGGGAGTATTTATGTTCGATAGTGGGTTCATGTCTCCGTGAATGCGGGGAGTGACGAAACCCCTAAGGTTATGGATGTCTTGTTGCCACAAGGGATAAAACATTGATGCTATGTCCGAGGATGTAGTTATTGATTACATTACGCGCAATACTTAATGCAATTGTACTGTTGTTAGCAACTTAATACTGGGAGGGGTTCGGATGATAACTTGAAGGTGGACTTTTTAGGCATAGATGCAATTGGATGGCGGTCTATGTACTTTGTCGTAATGCCCAATTAAATCTCACTGTACTTATCATGACATGTATGTGCATTGTTATGCCCTCTCTATTTTTCAATTGCCCGACTGTAATTTGTTCACCCAACATGCTTTTATCTTATGGGAGAGACACCTCTAGTGAACTCGTGGACCCCGGTCCATTCTTTTATACTCGAAATACAAATCTGCTTGCAATACTTGTTTTTACTGTTTTCTTGCAAACAATCATCTTCCACACAATACGGTTAACCCTTTGTTACAGCAAGCCGGTGAGATTGACAACCTCACCGTTTCGTTGGGGCAAAGTACTTTGGTTGTGTTCGTCGCGGTTCCACGTTGGCGCCGGAATCTCGGGTGTTGCGCCGCACTACATCCCGCCGCCATCAACCTTCAACGTGCTTCTTGACTCCTACTGGTTCGATTAAACCTTGGTTTCTAACTGAGGGAAACTTGCCGCTGTGCGCATCACACCTTCCTCTTGGGGTTCCCAACGGACGTGTCAATTACACGCATCACGCTGCACTACATCCCGCCGCCATCAACCTTCAACGTGCTTCTTGACTCCTACTGGTTCGATTAAACCTTGGTTTCTTACTGAGGGAAACTTGCCGCTGTGCGCATCACACCTTCCTCTTGGGGTTCCCAACGGACGTGTCAACTACACGCATCACATATCTCTATATTTCCTTTTCCATTATTATTTCTCTAGGTTGTAGGTAACATAACAAGGTTCCATGGGAAGGTTCCACCATGTTTTGAATTATTTTGAATTGAACCCTAAAACCCTAAAATCCTAAACCCTAGAGAAAATGATAAATGTGGCTTAATTGTGGCATACAAATTGTTCATACAAATTCAAATTGTTGAACACAAAGGCATCCCCAATACAAATTGTTCATACAAATTCAAATTGTTCATACAAATTCAAATTGTTCAACACAAAGGCATCCTCAATACAAAGGGAACCCCAATACAAATTGTTCAACACAAAGGGATCGCCAATACAAAGGGAACCCCAATACAAATTGTTCATACAAATTCAAATTACTTGTTCAGAATAAAATCTTTCTCTTGCTCCTGGTGTGACTCGCCGGAGCCACCACCTTACTCCGGGTAACCCTACCAGGGATATTACCGGTGTCTACCTTCCTTTTGCCCTCTTTCTTGTTCTTCTTCTTCTGCAAAGCTTGTGCTTTTTCTTCTGCCATGTACTCTTCGAAGTTAGCTTCTATCATGGCCTTACTACTTTCGAGGCTTTCTCGACTATACTATTCCCTCTCCTCTAGACTCATCGGTTGAAGCCATTCTACATCCATCTGTTCCCTCTGCTCTCGATCCATCGGTTCAAGCAGCTCTACATCCATCTGTTCCCTCCGCTCTCGATCCATCGGTTCAATCTCCTCATGTTCAATTGCTGCTTCAATCTCCTCTGCATTTGCTGCTTCAATCTCCTCATGTTGAACTGCTGCTTCAATCTCCTCTACATTTGCTGCTTCAATCTCCTCATGTTGAACTGCTGCTTCAATCTCAAGTTGAATTGCTGCTTCATTCTGTTGACCGCCAAAAACCCACCGTCGGGCAGCGACAGTCAGCACTAGTAGAGCCGGGAAGAGCCTAGAGCTGCGGCTGGCTGAGACCCCTCCGAGCGACGGCCCGCAATGCTCTTCTGGTCACACGCGGCGATGCGAAGTGCAAGGGCGTGCCACCTGACCTATACCTGGTCAGGAAGGTGATGGGGAATGCCTCGCTTAGTTCCTGCATGGCATACACGTAAACGTTAAATACGAGCCTCGATCGGCTCTCGAGGTTATCTCGTGAATCGGCTCAAAGAGCCGATCCACCCATGATCCGTGCGGGGTGCACGAATACTTGGTGATCCTGCTTGATCAAGATAAAGCTAATGAGATCTACGACGATTTAGGGTTTTCACCGCATAATCGGATCATCCTACTCCGAGTTGGGCCTCGCGGCCACGCACGGTGCTCATAAGCCGATCCTAAACAAGGCCAAAGAACCAACAATGTAGTTGATCCACGGAACATCCTGTTTAGGACTTGCGAACGCCACCCTACATGCCACTGGATCCTCCCCCCCTTTGTAAGGCCTAACTATTGCAGATATTAAACTAATCCTTGCAGAGCAAGGAGCAATCGTAACGGATCAGATCTACTAAACGATGAACAAGCGAGGTGCCGCCCCCATGCCCGAGATAGGCATGAGGACGGCTAGATATGCAAGGGTTGCACTACGTAAGCATGTTTATACGAAGGACAATGCTAACCCTAACACATCTATGATAACTACGTTGCCCGCCATCAAAGACGCTTCGAGTACGGGCAACGCATGAACAACGTGGAGCTTGTGCTGCCTAGATCGCAAGATGCGATCTAGGCAGCATGTCGCTTACCCGATTGAAACCCTCGAGACGAAGGAGTTGGCGATGCGCCGAGATTGGTTTGTTTTGGGGTGAACGTTGTGTTGTTGTTTATTCCATAAACCCTAGGTACATATTTATAGTCCAGGGGACTTTCTAATGTGGGCATGCACCAAACCGTGCACGGGTAAAACTCTAACTTCTAAACTAAGATGCGATCTAATATGTTACAGATACACGGGCAATTTAGCCCAACTTGGTATAAAAGGCCGATTCACGTATTTCTTCCATGTATATATCTTCAAACCCATCTTGATCGCGGCCCACCTCCGACTCGGTCAAATTCCGGTGATAACACATGCCCCCTCGGTTTTGGAAATGACATTTCCAAAATCATTACGCTTTCTTTCGTCGGGTCATGTTGTGGCGAGAGCAGAAACCTGCCGCAGTAATCCTTCATCATGATGCCTTGCCCCTTCCGCTTCCACTTCTCGCGTGGCCTCGCGAAATTTTTCTGTTGGGCACCACTTCCTCGAGATCTGTTGTAGCACCGAATCTCCCTCATATCCCCTTTTATCTCGGTTTCTCGGTGACCTTTATAGCCCCGCTCTGTCCCTTTGAAGAAGATTATGAGGGAGGGCCAGCCGATGACGTCTCAATCGGCTTCTTAAGAACATAGTATCTACCAACTCCGTTGCCCCCCGAGCCTCAGTCAAGGCGAGAACAGCGGCGAGCCAGCCAAATAGTCCACCATCGGTCTCCACATCGCAATGCAGAGCCAGCCGATTCGAACAAAATCGGCTTCCCAGAGCAAAAAGCCTTCAGGGTGAGCTGTCCCCCTGAACCATCATCTTGGCAGACTGATGCAACTTACCCTTGACCTGATCTGCATGTTCATGCTGTTCTTGTTGTCGATCAGGGTTGTGATCCTTCAAACTTGCCAAAAGGAGTTGGAGGTCCTTGAAGAGAGGATCTCGCGTCCAAACACTTCCATTGAAGAGTTCATCCAATAGAGCCTCTCCATGTAACTTGATAACTGCTTCATGTAATCCTGGAGCACCAACTCTGTTGGAAGGACGAGCACCATGTTTGAGCCAGCCGATGTCTCATCATCGGCTTTCCTTTGCTTGGAGCGCCACTCTGAACCTGGTACTCTGAATGCAGTCTTGTGTATATCTTCTGGATATTGTCAACACAAAGTAATATAACGAGTGCAATATGCAAGTATGTAGGAATCAATGCACAGTTAACACAAATGTTTGCCTTTTTTTAGATAGAAGTAAATGGGTAAACTGACTCAACAATAAAAGTAGAAGAAAGGCCCTTCGCAGAGGGAAGCGAGGATTAAATCATGTGCTAGAGCTTTTTAAGTTTTGAAATCATATAGAGAGTATAAAAGTAAAGTTTTGAGAGGTGTTTGTTGTTATCAACGACCGATAGTGGGTACTCTAGCTACCTCATCAACCGGACTTTCAAGAGCGGCTCCCATGAAGGACGTTCTCTCTACCAAGCAAGGTAGATCATCCCTCTTCTCTTTTGTCTACACATGTACTTTAGTTTAGTTTTTTTTTTAGATGACACTCCTCCCAACCTTTGCTTTCTCAAGCCATGGCTAACCGAATCCTCGGGTGCCTTCCAACAATCACATACCGTGAAGGAGTGTCTATTTTCAAAATGAAGTTGCTTACCGATGAATCAAAGCAAAACATGTGAAGAGAATTATTAATGCAAGTTAATTATTAGGGGCTGGGAACCCCGTTGCCGCTCTTTTTGCAAAGTTATTGGATAAGCGGATGAAGCCACTAGTCCATTGTGAAAGTCTGTCAAAAGTAAATGACAAGATCGAAAGATAAAACACCACATACTTCCTCATGAGCTATAAAACATTGACACAAATAAGAGATAATAGCTTTTGAATTGTTTAAAGGTAGCACATGAAGTATTTGCTTGGAATGGCAGAGAAATACCATGTAGTAGGTGTATATGGTGGACACAAGTGGCATAGTGTTTGGCTCAAGGATTTTGGATGCATGAGAAGTATTCCCTCTCGATACAAGGTTTAGGCTAGCAAGGTTGTTTAAAGCAAACACAAGTATGAACCGATACAGCAAAACTCACATAAAAGACATATTGAAAGCATTATAAGACTCCATACCGTCTTCATTGTTGTACCTTTTATCATTATATCGAAACCGATCGCTTGAACCGGCCTCCTCTCCGTCCTTGCCATGGCGGTAAACAGAATGAGCTACCATGTAGTTAACTTCCCGCAGCGAGCTCCGGTCCGTTTTTCCGAAGGGGTGGACGGATCTACTTGGTCGAGGGCGCCCTTGGCTGTAAAGCCGTTCCACCTGATGCCATGAGAACGGGTCTTCGAGAAAGAGCCGATGAGGTCGGCCTCGAGGACTGCCTTGATCTCGTCATGTTTCTTCTTGAGCTCAGCAGGCAGCTCCTCGTAGGTGACTGGCGTGCCGTCCGTCGCCATCTCAGATGTAGATGGCGATGTGGTTGATGTAGACGATTGTCCCACCGGGCGTGCCGAATGTGTTGACCGCCAAAACCCACCGTCGGGCAGCGACGGTCAGCACTAGTAGAGCCGGGAAGAGCCTAGAGCTGCGGCTGGCCGAGACCCCTCCGAGCGACGGCCCGCAATGCTCTTCCGGTCACACGCGGCGATGCGAAGTGCAAGGGCGTGCCACCCGACCTATACCTGGTCGGGAAGGTGATGGGGAATGCCTCGCTTAGTTCCTCGCATGGCATACACGTAAACGTTAAATACGAGCCTCGATCGGCTCTCGGGTTATCCCGTGAATCGGCTCAAAGAGCCGATCCACCCATGATCCGTGCGGGGTGCACGAATACTTGGTGATCCCGCTTGATCAAGATAAAGCTAATGAGATCTACGACGATTTAGGGTTTTCACCGCATAATCGGATCATCCTACTCCAGAGTTGGGCCTCGCGGCCACGCACGGTGCTCATAAGCCGATCCTAAACAAGGCCAAAGAACCAACAATGTAGTTGATCCACTGAACATCCTCGTTTAGGACTTGCGAACGCCACCCTACATGCCACCGGATCCTCCCCCTTTGTAAGGCCTAACTATTGCAGATATTAAACTAATCCTTGCGAGCAAGGAGCAATCGTAACGGATCGGATCTACTAAACGATGAACAAGCAGGTGCCGCCCCCATGCCCGAGATAGGCATGAGGACGGCTAGATATGCAAGGGTTGCACTACGTAAGCATGTTTATACGAAGGACAATGCTAACCCTAACACATCTATGATAACTACGTTGCCCGCCATCAAAGACGCTTCAAGACGGCAACGCATGAACAACGTGGAGCTTGTGCTGCCTAGATCGCAAGATGCGATCTAGGCGAGCATGTCGCTTACTCGATTGAAACCCTCGAGACGAAGGAGTTGGCGATGCGCCGAGATTGGTTTGTTTTGGGGTGAACGTTGTGTTGTTGTTTATTCCATAAACCCTAGGTACATATTTATAGTCCAGGGGACTTTCTAATGTGGGCATGCACCAAACCGTGCACGGGTAAAACTCTAACTTCTAAACTAAGATGCGATCTAATATGTTACGTATACACGGGCAATTTAGCCCAACTTGGTATAAAAGGCCGATTCACGTATTTCTTCCATGTATATATCTTCAAACCCATCTTGATCGCGGCCCACCTCTGACTCGGTCAAATTCTGGTGATAACACATTCTCCTCTGCATTTGCTGCTCCCGCCTGATCTTCCATTCAAAAAGCAGGGTCAACTGCATTTTTACAAAGCCTAGCAATGTGTCCAGGGATTCCACAATGTTTTCACTTACGTTTTCGAATCGGTGCACCACCCTCTGCACTAGCTCTGATCCTATTCTTCCTCGGCCTACCTGCCGGTCTAGTCAATACTGGAGAGCACAGTTTGAAGCCTCGGATCGACTTTCATCCATTGGTCTTTTCCCAACAAGGTAGGAACATTCATAGCATATGCAGCCCTAAATTTGGCAACAGAGAAATACTCGACACATACCGATCAACTTCACCATCTTCACCCCCTATAACACTCATGAAAAACAATGCGTGTATGCAGTGGTATCCCACGGATCCGCCATCCCCTACAATAGCATGTCCTATCAACCAAACTCACCGGATACCTCCATCGCTTGTTTTGTTTGTCGCTGTAGGTTACCTCAGCCTCCATTCCTTTTCCGACGCATTGCATCCTCAATTGTTTTGCCCCGGCATGCAAAGACTTAATCAAAGATGGGAGCATGAGATGGCCAACATAATTTGTGGATGCAATTCTATGACGCGGATCGATCTTTATCATGATCATCTCGCCTAATCTTATCAAATATTTGCCACAGCATAAGCCCTTTCAACGACTTGACCTTTGAATTGAAACTCTCCGCAAGGTTACTTGTTACATAGTCTACCTTGCAAATTTCATTGAATTGGCTTCTTGACCACACGCTACCTTGATGTTCATCCAAGTACTCCTTCACCCTGTGTTTTTGTTTATACAACACATCCAAATGAAACAGATGCTTCCTAGAGCTGCATGTGTATGAAGCTGGCCATAGGTTGTCAGTAAAAACTTTACCCTTGAATTTCTTTGTAAAATTCTGTACCAAGTGTCGCATACATTCCCTATGCTCCACTCCAGGGAATACTGCTTCTACCGCAGTCTCCAAACCTTTGCCAACGTCTGTGTGGATAACAAGTCCTGGTGGATGACCTATAAGGTCGCGCAAATTCTGCGTAAACCAAGTCCAACTTTCCCGTGACTCAACCTCCAAAACCCCATAAGCAACAGGGAACATCCAATTATGTCCATCAACTCGCAAGTAGCAGCAACTAGCTGTCCTTTAAACCTGCCATGAAGAGCTGATGCATCCACGGCCAAATAAGGCTCCGGAACCGTCCAAAAGCCTTTCCAAGCAAGCTTTGAAACAAACAAAAGCCCTTCTAAAACATTCCTTGTGCATTACCTTCCCGCTTTTCAATTTGTAGGGAACTCGTATGCTTGTCTTTCGCTACAACACCGCCTCGGACTAGCCATCTCCACTTCAGCTTTGAAAGTGTAAAGCAACCGAAAGCTTTCATTCCATGGACCATTGATCTTGTCAAGAGCCATTTCCTTTACATAGAACATCCTCATGTAAGGTACTTCCATTTTATACTTCTCAACCACCTTTTTTACGAGTGCTGTTGGACCAAGTGAAGGATTTTCTCTCAGCCAATCTAGGATTACATCTGCCAACCACCTAGTCTTCGCTAGCTTTGTTTTCAGCTCTGGCTCTCCCCCTAGAGGTGGACACCTATGGATCTCCTTATTCTTCTTTATCTGAAACATAATGATAAGGGATGTCAGTAATAGATAACAAATTTTACACCGTGATCTAAATACACAACTGGTTGGCGTAGTACACCGAACCAAGCCGCTCGCGCATTGTGGATGCATGCAGCCTAAACTTACACCTTAGGTATGGGCATTTAATTGTGAACCTACCCGGCTCACTTTTAATAACCTCAAAATTATTCTTAGTGAGAATGTGATATGTAGTAATTGCATTACGGCAGTCCATCATCGTTTGAAACACGGTGCCTTCTACAAGCTGGGGATTCTCCCTGTTCCACTCAATTGTTGGCAATTCTTCACCTTCGTAATCGGCTAAAACGAGGCTGTCATCATTCTCATTCTTCTCTTCATCATCGTTGTCATCAAATCCGGCACCAAAAGCAATATCTTCCATGTATTGATCCTTCATTGCCCGCTTATCGCATCGATCTACCAATTCAGGAAACATCAACTCATCCTCATCATCTTGAGGAGACCGATCCTCAATGTCCGCATCGTCCTCCACATCGACCGTACGAACGATCCGGCTACCACTAGCACTGGGGACGGATGGTGCCGCTGTGGACCTACAAGGAGCGCCACGGCGCACATTATTAGCAGAGGCAGCGACAGAGAGAGAGACATGATGCCCGACCACCCGATGATGCCCCAGCACTCGGATGATGCCCGGCCCCTGTCCACATGGATACGAATTTTACCGAACCGGCAAGAAGCATTCAAAGCAAAAAGAATTCCCAGATCGTCTTCGGAAATTAGTGGAACAAATCTTCCCTCCGGGATGTTGAAATATTCGAAATGAACTGCATCGAGAGAGCTCCATGTGTAGTTATCGTAGATGTTAGCTTTGAAAGCCTTTAACGAGATGGTGGTTGCAACCACCGCAGGGAAGTAAAACCCAGTCTTACAGCGTTTAGAATCACGCGTAAAGCTAGAATCCAGCCTAACCACCAGCCGAAAAGCCAGCGCTGGATCCATCCTATTCGAAAAGCAACGCAGCTTAGTTGAGCAACAACGATTGGCGCTAAAAACTGCCTACCGTAAATTCACATAGGCGGACGATGCTTACCCGGATGGAATCCATGCGTTAGATCCCTCCGATTCCCAATCTTCTCCACGGCTGCCGGGAATAGTCGGCACACCGGACGGAATTACAAAGAGGACAGGGGTAGATCCAGATCTGGTGGAGGCGGAGCCCGGGGCGGTGGTGGGGGCGGGGCCGGCTCGGCGGCGGACGACGCCATAAGGTAGGTGGGCAGGATGGCGTGGCGGCGGAGGGGCGGTGTGTGAGCTCCTCCAGTCTCGGGCGGAGGGGAAAGCTTTGGGTCAGCTCTTCCAGTCAATAGTCAACACATTTCGAAAGCAACGGTCAAGTCAAAACCACCGCGGCTCCCTAGCCATCACCGGTAACGGAAGGCCTCTGACCAGACGGCAACCCTCCCGTCCGAGCCTCTGCGAGGGGTTTCAAACTAGAGGGAGGGGAAAACTGAGGAAAAGTTAAGAGGCTGGGGAAAACTGAGTACAACTAACGAACGAGGGGCACGAAAATAGAAATCCCATTAATCAAGCAATATAGCAGCATCAGTAACAAGCATAGCACCAATTAATCAACTATAGCTCCATCAGTAACAAGCATAGCACCAATTAATCAAGCAATAGCAGCATGACCTGCACATGACACTTCACTAAAGCCAAAGCTTCAGTAAAGCAATTAATCAAGGCTTTCATGCAGTGCTTGACAGGCAACAATTGCAAGCAATGGGATCATAATTCAATCCCTGTGCACATACCAGATAAATGGCATCAATTAACACCAACTTCTCCCCCCTCTCTGTAATTAGCCAAGTTATACAGAATAAGAAAAGGGGAGCACATCAGCATTTCATCGAGCACAACAGCAGCACAACATCACAGCAGCATTTCATCGAGCACTTTGTGCTCGCGCGGGAGAGGAAGAGGGAGGGGAGGGAAGAGGTGGAGCTCACTGACAACATGGGTGGAGGAGGAGGTTGACGACGACGGCAGGGGTGGAGGAGGAGGACGCGGTGGGTCCTCCTCCTTGATGCGGCGCCAGACCCTCCTCCTGCACGCCGCGGCCCCTCCTCCTCCACGCCGCAGCGGCATGTGCTGCTGATGGTGGCTGGGATGGGTGGAGCGTGGCGGCATGCGGCCCTCGCGGAGGAAGGCGGCGGCGGCGCTCACCATGGATGGCGGCGACGCGCGGTAGGGATCGAGAGGGGGTACGGGCGAGGGAGGCGGTACGACAGTGATATATGATGCACTATTTCTGTGGTGCACCAGAACTAGTGCGCCACAGAAACACTTATTTCTGTGGCGCACCAGAACCAGTGCGCCACAGAACACTTATTTCTGTGGCGCAGCATGCCCTGTGCGCCATAGAAATAACTACACTAATTATTGGTGGTGTCAGGATGTGGGCCCCATCTAATTTCTGTGGCGCATGGTTTAGTAGTGCGCCACAAAAATAAGCTATTTTTGTGGCGCATCCTTTCGGGTGCGCCACAAAAAAGCTTTCTGTGGCGCATTTTTAGTGGTGCGCCACAAAACTAAGCTCCACCTATAAGCGTTTCCCTACTAGTGTGTGTCTCCCCATGAGTGGATGTGAAGGGTGAATTTGTGGGTAAAAGAAGGATTTCTTGACGAAGACGAGAACCAGCATTTGGATTGAGAGATGCAAAAAAGAAACATATTCTCATCAAACACCACATCACGAGAAATATAGACACGCCCAGTGGAGGGATCAAGGCTCTTGACTCCCTTGTGGCGAGAACTATAGCCAATGAAAACACACCGAGTAGAGCGGAAGGCAATTTTTCATTTGTTGTAAGGGCGAAGGTTAGGCCAACAAGCACAGCCAAAAACTCGAAGAGATTCATAGTTAGGAGTGGTGTTGAGAAGGCGCTCAACTGGGGTGTCATGGTTTATCACTTTGCTAGAAAGAAGATTGATGAGAAAGGTTGCTGTAAGAAAGGCTTCATCCCAGAATTTAAGAGGCATAGATGCATTTGCAAGTAATGCAAGACCAACTTCAACTATGTGACAGTGTTTGCGTTCAGCAGACCCATTCTGTTGATGAGCACGTGGACATGAGACATGATGAGTAATGCCAATTTTTTGAAAGAAACCATGGAGCTTCTCATACTCGCCACTCCAGTCAGTTTGCATCGTAACAATTTTTCTATCAAACTTGTGCTCTACTAACTGTTGGAAATTAGGAAATACTTGATAGACATCAGACTTGTTTTTAAGCAAATAAATCCAAGTAAATTTGCTAAAATCATCAATAAAGCTTACATAATATGAATACTTTCCAACAAATATTGGTGTTGGACCCCATACATCAGAGAACACTTGTTCCAATGGAACAGTGGAAACACTAGTAGAGACAGGATATGGTAATTGATGGCTCTTAGCTAGTTGACAAGAATCACAAATGTATACGTTTATTTCAGGAGAAAAAGAAATTCTATACTTTCTAAGAACTTGCTGCACCACAAAGGAGGATGGATGTCCTAGGCGGCGATGCCATGTAGATGAAGATGGGTTTATTGTAATGAAGGCTTGCTTCGACGACCCACTAGACAGTGGTACTAGTGGGTATAGACCATCACGACATGGACCTTTAGAGAGAGTGCTCCCGGTGGCCGGATCCTTAATCAAAAAAAAAAGATGAAACTCAATGAATACATGGTTATCAAGTGTGAATCTATGGACATGCATAAGGTTTTTAGATGCACTGGGAACATGAAGAATGTCTTTAAGATGAAAAGAACTATGGGGAGTACGCAACTGTTGACTGCCAAAACCCACCGGCGGGCAGCGGCCTTGTCAACACTGTAGAGCCGGGGGGAGCCTAGAGCTGCGGCTGGCTGAGACCCCTCCGAGCGACGGCCCGCAATGCTCTTCTCGGTCACACGCGGCGTTGCGAAGTGCAAGGGCGTGCCACCTGACCTATACCCGGTCGTGAAGGTGATGAGATTGCCTCGCTTAGTTTCCCCGCAGGCATACATGTAAACGTTAAATACGAGCCTCGATCGGCTCTCAGGTTATCCTGTGAATCGGCTCAAAGAGCCGATCCACCCATGATCCGTACGGGGTGTACGAATACTTGGTGATCCTGCTTGATTAAGATGAAGCTAATGAGATCTACGACGATTTAGGGTTTTCACCACATAATCGGATCATCCTACTCCAGAGTTGGGCCGTATGGCCACGCACGGTGCTCGTAAGCCGATCCTAAACAAGGCCAGAAAACCAACATGAAGTTGATCCTAGGAACATCCCGTTTAGGACTTGCGAACGCCACCCTACGTGCCACAGGATCCTCCCCCTTTGTAAGGCCAAACTATTGCGAGATATTAAACTAATCCTTGTAGAACAAGGAGCAATCGTAACGGATCAGATCTACTAAATAATGATCAAGCGGGTGCCGCCCCCACACCCGGGATAGGCGTGAGGACGGCTAGATATGCAAGGGTTGCACTACGTAAGCATGCTTAAACGAAGAACAATGCTAACCCTAACACATCTAATGATAACTACGTTGCTCGCCATCAAAAGCGCTTCAAGACGAGCAACGCATGAACAACGTGGCTTGTGCTGCCTAGATCGCAAGATGCGATCTAGGCAGCATGTCGCTACCCGATAGAAACCCTCGAGACGAAGGAGTTGGCGATGCGCCGAGATTGGTTTGTTTTTGGGGTTGAACGTGAGTTGTTGTTTATTCCATAAACCCTAGGTACATATTTATAGTCCAGGGGACTTTCTAATGTGGACGTGCACTAAACCGTGCACGAGATAAACTCTAACTTCTAAATCGATACATAATTTATTCTACTAAGATACACGGGCTAACTAGCCCAACTTCTCCGTGCGAGGCCGCTTCATAGATCTTTCATATGTAACCTTCCAAGCCCATCTTGATCGCGGCCCACCTCCCCGATTTAGCCAAAATCCGGTGATAACACATGCCCCCTGGTTTTGGTAATGATAATTTCAAAACCACTCGCTTTTTCCTCGTAGGGGTCATGTCACAGCAGAAGCGGAACCTGCCGCAGCACGCCTTATCATGACGACTTGCCTTCCCAACTTCTCTCGCACGATTTGACGGTTTTGGCACCATGTCCTCGAGAACCGCTCGGGAATTAAAACCCCCACCTCCTTTTATTTAGCCACAACGAACAGTTCTCTTCTTTACCCCTTCCGCAAGTAGTGCTCCAAAAAACCCTCCCTCGCAACCATGTCCTCTTCCTCTTCCTCTTCTTCTTCGTCGGATCCTTCCCACGTGTCTTCTCCCATCCGAGAGTCGACGCCCTCGTGGGGTACACAAGCGGCGTATGACATCCTTGCCCCGACGAAGTGGGACAAAGAGGACCATGACTCCTCCGTCCGGTCCGAGGATGACAAATCCCAAACCGATGGGGAGAGCGACCTCCGCTTCCTTGCCGACGAGGAAGTAGTGGAGGAAAGCGAAGACGACCGTCTCTCTTGGGCGGACTTCACCACCTCCGAGGAGGTGAAGGAAGAGGGAGAGGAGGAGGAGGATGAAGATAGCTCCTCCGACGAGCCGCCGGCCAAACGCCGCCACCTCTGGCCCGGAACTTCAGCGACGTCGACAAGGACGACGACGCCGACGAAGAGGACGAAGACGACGAGGGTCCTATCGGCGGCCGCTGGGGCAGCGACGACGAGCCGGCGGGGAGTAGCACCGGCGGTGGCGACGACGGTGACGACGACGACGACGAGGGCAGCAGCGGCCCCTAGATAGGGTCTTAGCATAGGACTAGCAAGTAGCAGTACGGGGCAATGTATCCCCCTGGTCTTCTCTTTTGAGGGCAATCAGCTCTTCTCTCGTAAGAAATCTGGCTCATCAATGAAGAAATTCCCCAACTCGATTTTGCCGATTCCATTTATGATAATTTAGCCGATTGTCTTCCCTCCCGATTCTCGCCGATTGCTACACTAGACCATGCCCAACAAGCCGATGGCATCGCGCCGGCCTCCCACACTAGATTTTGAGATAGATCCATCTAGACCCAAACTCCCGAAATAATGTCGGTCTCCTCTTCCTTATTCTCTCCGACTTCTCGCTCGTTCAGCCTCCGACAGCCTTCCTTCTACAATAAACACCGTCTTTTGAACGAGCCGACACGAAGAGCGGGCCCACCTTGACAGAGTTGGTTAGACCTCGAGGGCGAGCTGCCCCCGAGCCTTAGCCACGGCGAGGGTAAAGGATGGATCATCACCATCGAGATTTCGGGCGGGCCCAACCCCGTCCAAGAGAATTACCCCGCAGGCCACCACCCGATTACCTCCCTTCCGTTGAGGGTCCATACAGCCCGATCCAAGCAAGCTATGATAATTTTGCAACATAAACACCGTTCTTCGTGTAACTTGCGGTGCAGAGCTCGGCCGATCCCCACGAGATCGGCTCCCTGAGCGCAGACCTTCAAAGTGAGCTGCCCCCGGCCTTCAAGGTGAGAATAGCAACGAGCTGATTACGTCAATCATCCTTGGTTTCTAACTCACAACGTCGTATCAACCGATTTAGAACAAAATCGGCTCCTTTAGAATGAGGGAATTTCAGGACGAGCCGCCCTCCCCGAGCTTCTTTAGTCCAAACCTTGCGCCTTGCCGATCGTACCAGCTCATCATCTTCTGAGCAGTCGAAGCAACTTCCGGTGAGAACGTTTTCGTGTTTCCGACGCTCTCCAAACTCTTGGAGGGAACTACCCCTCTCGCTCTTAAGTCGATGCTCGCCGTATCGGCTATGCCCGAAATTTTTCGAACGTTTTTTTTTTTTTTTTTTTTTTTTTTCCGGCCGACTTGTTTATCGGCCCCCCCTTTTCCAATACCCATCAACAGAAGATGAAATGGTTCCGTTGCACACCCTCGTATTCTATATACCCGGGTGCCCCCCGAGCCGATTCTCGTCAAGAGAATTGATGGTATCGGCTCGTTGGATAACATGTTGAACCCAGTGCGTAATGGTGGGTGAGGATATTCCCGGCCGACTATCGGAATCGGCCTCCACATTGTTTGCTCGCTGAAGGTCTTGTAATGCTCCTTCACAGCATCCTTGGGGCCGATCACAAGGATCAGCCTCGCCGACTTGCACATTGCTTGGCTTACACTACATGGTCAGGCCGATGGATAAAACTAGCTTAACCCTTCCCTTCGTCACATCGATGCGCTCGCAGCCGTCCAATTTGATGCCCGAAAGGGGTTCTTGGCCTCGCCGCTTCCCATGCGTTCATGCCAGCCGTTGAAACTTCGGCCGAGTCGTCGGCTTGGACGACCTCTACCTCATCCCCATCCCACCGTATTATGCATTGGTGCATCGTGGAGGGAATGCAGCAGCTTGGCGTGGATCCAATCTCTTCCTAGCAAAACAAGCATAACTCGCCGTGCTATCAACGATAAAGAACGCCGTGGGGATGGTTTTTCTTCCTACGGTCGGATCCACATTCGAACTCCTTGTGCTTCGATGCTTGGCCGTTGAAGTCGCTCAATGTTACGTTGGTCTTGATTAGATCCGAACTCGAGCGTCCCAGCCCGACGTAGCATAGAATACGGCATGATGTTAACCGCCGCTCCGGTGTCCACCAAAGCATCCCGTTTACAGTGCCTCCCATCAATATACCCTCGTAAGTACAGGGCCTTCGCATGCCCGTAGCTCCCGTCTCGTGGCTTCTCAAAGATAACCGGCCGTGGGCCGCAATCAAGTTGTGCCACGGAGGTCTCGTCTAACCCCGGGGCATTGAACTCCGAAGGGAGGATAAACACCATATTTGTGCCACCCGATGTTTCATCATCGGCTTTTCTCTCGTTCGGGGCGCCACTCTTTTCTTCGTGGCTGACCTTCCTCGTCCAAGGTTCGCAGGATTTTGGCGGCCGGATCGGGCCGTGCCCTCCTTAGCGTGCGCAGATATAATCTTTCGCTTCTTTCAACCCTTGCGGACGCTGGACTCTTTGCTTCGGGAATGGCTGAGCCCATCGGGGTACCATCTCGGACCGACGATATTTGTATTCTTCACTATCGTCCTCTAGCTCCTCGAGATCTTCCATCCGAGGGGACTCGGCACGCTTGTCCCGACGCGGGAAAGGCCCTAGCCGGCCGAACGCGGACACGTTAGCGGCACCCTTCTTTCTTTGCTTGCATTCCGGCAGTCCTCGATTGTTGGCAATCGGCTCATCCCTGAGTCCCAGCAATGTTTGAAGAACGGGCATTCCCAGTGCTTATCCATGTCACTCCGTCCCCTTGGCCTCCCTTCGGCGCAACGACCGTACCCGTTGTTGCTTCTACCATGTTGGCGGTACCTTCCGACCTCGGCATCAGACCGTACATTCTCTCCTCGTCGCCGCCGTAGCGCCGACGTCGGTCTTGGTGTTGCTCGTATTTGCCGAGAGGGTGCTTAGAGTGTGGGCGTTGATACCGCATGCTTCTTATTCCCTCCCTTGCCGTGTACCGCATGTCCTCACCTCGGGGTTGGCCGCGCGGATCGGCCCCTTCTTCATCCTTGCCACGGGAGTGGCCGCTTCTCGTTTCCTCTTTGCCGTGGTAGCTTGCAGCTCTTGCCACATTGACACCAAAGGAACACTTTGGCCGATTTATGGGGTGGCTGAGATCCACCGTGTCGACACCGGGCCCCGGCGTGGGTTCGTACCAAGCCCGATATCATGCGGCCGGGTCTTCTCGGCGGAGCCGATGAGTTCGGCTCCAAGGGTTGCCTTGATCCCGTCATGTTCCCTTCTGAGCTCCTTGGGTAGATCCCCATGCTTCAGAGACTTGGTGCGCTCCTTCAACGGGGTGGAGAGATCTCTCTCCTCAAGCGCGCCTTCGGCGTGGAGCCCCTCCCCCGACGTCATGGGGGTGGGTTCGGTGGGAGGAGCCGAAGAGTGCGGCTTCGAGGATGGCTTTGATCTCGTCGCAGGTGACCGGCGTGCCGTCCGCCATCTCGGATGTAGATGGCGATGTGGTCGATGTAGACGATATGTCCCACCGGGCGTGCCGAATGTGTTGATCGCCAAAACCCACCGGCGGGCAGCGGCCTTGTCAACACCGTAGAGCCGGGGGAGCCTAGAGCCGCGGCTGGCCGAGACCCCTCCGAGCGACGGCCCGCAATGCTCTTCTCGGTCACACGCGGCGTTGCGAAGTGCAAGGGCGTGCCACCTGACCTATACCCGGTCGTGAAGGTGATGAGATTGCCTCGCTTAGTTTCCCCGCAGGGCATACATGTAAACGTTAAATACGAGCCTCGATCGGCTCTCAGTGTTATCCCGTGAATCGGCTCAAAGAGCCGATCCACCCATGATCCGTACGGGGTGTACGAATACTTGGTGATCCTGCTTGATCAAGATGAAGCTAATGAGATCTACGACGATTTAGGGTTTTCACCACATAATCGGATCATCCTACTCCAGTGTTGGGCCGGATGGCCACGCACGGTGCTCGTAAGCCGATCCTAAACAAGGCCAGAAAACCAACATGAAGTTGATCCTAGGAACATCCCGTTTAGGACTTGCGAACGCCACCCTACGTGCCACAGATCCTCCCCCTTTGTAAGGCCAAACTATTGCAGATATTAAACTAATCCTTGTAGAACAAGGAGCAATCGTAACGGATCGGATCTACTAAATAATGATCAAGCGGGGTGCCGCCCCCACACCTGGGATAGGCGTGAGGACGGCTAGATATGCAAGGGTTGCACTACGTAAGCATGCTTAAACGAAGAACAATGCTAACCCTAACACATCTAATGATAACTACGTTGCTCGCCATCAAAAGCGCTTCAGTACGAGCAACGCATGAACAACGTGGGCTTGTGCTGCCTAGATCGCAAGATGCGATCTAGGCAGCATGTCGCTTACCTGATAGAAACCCTCGAGACGAAGGAGTTGGCGATGCGCCGAGATTGGTTTGTTTTTGGGGTTGAACGTGAGTTGTTGTTTATTCCATAAACCCTAGGTACATATTTATAGTCCGAGGGACTTTCTAATGTGGACGTGCACTAAACCGTGCACGAGATAAACTCTAACTTCTAAATCGATACATAATTTATTCTACTAAGATACACGGGCTAACTAGCCCAACTTCTCCGTGCGAGGCCGCTTCATAGATCTTTCATATGTAACCTTCCAAGCCCATCTTGATCGCGGCCCACCTCCTGATTTAGCCAAAATCTGGTGATAACAGCAACATAGAATGACCAATATGACTTATTTGCATACCGTTGCCATCGGCCGTGTGCACATGATCACTTCATGTGTACTTATTCTGGGTAGACAGTTTGCTCAGCTCGCTTGTGATGTGATTTGTAGCACCAGTATCGGAGTACTAGTTGGTGTCCACACCATAGGATGCTAGATTTGCACCCTTGTTGTCTTGATCATCTCGGCGACCACCACCATTGCGCCCGTCACGCCGAAACCTCCACCAGCACACCTCGGCAGGATGGCCATGCTTCTTGCATATCTGACACTCCACATCAACAAATGGAGTGGAAATTCTGTCACGGCGGCGTCCATCATCATGAGGTGCATCTCGTGGGCCATCATCCCGACGCTTGGGCCGGTCATCATAACGAGGGCGCCTATCATCATAGCGAGGGCGCTGGTCATCACGTCGGTCACGACTGTCATCATGGCGATCACGGTTGTCACGATCACGGTAGTCATCAGGGCGGCGGTCATCACGGCGTTGATCATCCTGGCGAGCACCTGTTGACTGCCAAAACCCACCGGCGGGCAGCGGCCTTGTCAACACTGTAGAGCCGGGGGGAGCCTAGAGCTGCGGCTGGCTGAGACCCCTCCGAGCGACGGCCCGCAATGCTCTTCTGGTC
>NC_061512.1:188301290-188331644 GCF_022539505.1 Lolium rigidum | reverse complement strand
TGTTCTTCAAATCCATCTTGATCGCGGCCCACCTCTGGCTCGGTCAAATTCTGGTGATAACAAAAAGACAGGCCCTTCGCAGAGGGAAGCAGGGATTAAATCATGTGCTAGAGCTTTTTCAGTTTTGAAATCATATAAAGAGAATAAAAGTAAAGTTTTGAGAGGTGTTTGTTGTTGTCAACGACTGGTAGCGGGTACTCTAACCCCCTTGCCAAACAGTACCTCCAAAGAGCGGCTCCCATGAAGGACGTCATCTCTACCAAGCAAGGTAGATCATCCCTCTTCTCTTTTGTTTACACATGTACTTTAGTTTATTTAAGGATGACACTCCCCCAACCTTTGCTTACACAAGCCATGGCTAACCGAATCCTCGGGTGCCTTCCAACAATCTCATACCATGGAGGAGTGTCTATTGCAAAATTAAGTTGCTTATCGATGAATCGAGGCAAAACATGTGAAGAGAATTATTAATGAAAGTTGATTAATTGGGGCTGGGAACCCCGTTGCCGGCTCTTATTGCAATATTATAGGATAAGTGGATGAAGCCACTAGTCCATTAGTGGAAGCTGCCTAACAAGATTGAAAGATAAAACACCACATACTTCCTCATGAGCTATAAAACATTGACACAAATAAGAAGTAATAAGTTTTGAATTGTTTAAAGGTAGCACATGAAGTATTTACTTGGAATGGCAGAAAACACCATGCAGTAGGTAGATATGGTGGACACAAATGGCATAGGTTTGGGTTCAGTTTGGATGCACGAGAAGTATTCCCTCTCAGTACAGGTCTTTGGCTAGCAAGGTTAAATAGCAAGCATAAGAGTTGAGGGAAACAAACAAATATACATATGATAGAAACAATCATGCATCTTACTTGTAAGCACAAACAGTTTTAACTTTAGAATACTAAGCTAAGAACTGATAAGAAAAATAATAATATCTTCTACATGTACTTCCTCTATTCTTCTTAAACTCAAAGTGTTGTTGCTATTGACCATTGCTAAGTTTGCCAAAACCAAATAGATTTACTTAATGCTCCCAAAGTGGTACCAATACTAAAATCAAGATCAATCATATAATAGAAATTGCAAACTAAAATAAGGTGTGCAAAATGTAAATGATAAGACTTCTCATTAATATTCCATAACGATAACTCACACCAAGGGATACATAGGCTAACTAAAGGAGAGATACTTCCACACTGCAACCCATCTTATACGATAACTTCCCTACTCATGATATGACACTACTTGATAGTAAAAAGTAAAAGGTAATGATAATGTGATACCGCGGCACTCCCCAAGCTTGGAACAAACCAAGGGGATGCCAATACCGATGATGAATTACTCCTTTGGCGATGGTGGTGATGAATTCCCGTCTTCAGACTTCCAAGATAGAGGCTCCCCATCAACAAATGACATCTTGGTCTCGGGAATCCTGAAACCAGCAGCACGGCTTATATGTTTGAACCTGTTTTCATACTCACAGTTCTGATTATGAATGTCATAGAGTTGAGCTTGGAGTTTGTTGGTGGTGTCGTGAAGTGAGAGGATGTCGCCCCATAGCTTTGCAGTCTCGTTCTCGTGTTCAGCAATGAGTTCAGAAACAATCTTGTGGAAGATATCCACTTCACGCTCGGCCATCTTCTTGTAATTGAAGACCTCTTGTTCTAGCTTCTCCATCCTGTCTTCCAAGCTTCCTTCTCCTTTGGGACCTTGAACATCTTTGATCTGCAGTTTTTCCTCGATGAGCATCAACTCCTTTGGGTGCATCCTCAGCTCCTCCATGTACAAGTTGCCAACATCCTTGCAGGAGTTGTCCTTCGGAGTTCCCGATGAAGACATGATGGCTCTAGATCTAAAACAAATCCTGGCAGAAACAGCTCGAAACAAGACACGTCGAGAAAACGATATACGGACCTCCAGGGGTCCGGGGGATTTTATAATAAAAAATTTCAGAACAAACGGAAAGTACCAGATCGAACCAGAGTCGGAAAGGGGCGACGAGGTGGCCAGACCACAGGGCGGCGCGGGCCCAGGCCAGGCCGCGCCGGCCTGTGGTGCCACCCTCTCGTGCGTCTTTTCCACTCCGTTTCGATCTCGTAATTTTTCATATTTTCCAAAAACAGCAAAAATAATATTCGGAAAGTAAATCGCGAACTTTTCATTACCAGTACTGTTACCTATTCAAAGTCGAGTTCTGGCGGACTGCCAATTTGTCCTTTGATGAAAGCCTCCGGTGTTTCCACTCGAATAATATCAACATCAACATTATAAGAATCACCCGAGATATAATGCTTGAGTCTTTGTCCATTCACCACTTGCGTAGCATTGCCTTGGAGAGAGCTAATTTTAATTGCTCCTGAACGATACACCTCCTCAACAACATATGGTCCTTCCCATTTCGAGAGTAATTTCCCTGCAAAGAATCTGAGACGAGACCGATACAATAGGACTTTATCCCCAATATTAAACTCTCTTTTGATGATCCTTCTATCATGCCATTTTTTAACTTTTTCTTTAAAGAGTTTAGCATTTTCATAAGCTTCACTTCTCCATTCATCTAGAGAACTTAATTGTAGCAACCTCTTATCACCAGGCAAGTTTAGGATCTTTATTTAATTCTCTAACGACTCGATAAGCTTTGTGTTCTAGTTCTAAGGGTAGATGACAAGCTTTTCCGTAAACCATTTTATAAGGTGACATTCCCATTGGGTTTTTATAAGCAGTTCTATAAGCCCATAGTGCGTCTTTCAATTTACTAGCCCAATTCTTTCTAGATTTATTAACGGTTTTCTGCAAGATAGATTTAATTTCTCTATTTGATAATTCTACTTGACCACTACTTTGAGGGTGATAAGCGGAAGCAATTCTATGATTAATACCATACTTAGCAAGAGTTTTTCTAAAACCTCCATGAATAAAATGAGAACCTCCATCAGTCATAATATATCTAGGAACTCCAAATCTAGGAAAAATAATATCTAAAAGCATTTTTAAAGAGGTCTCACCATCAGCACTTTTTGTAGGTATGGCTTCCACCCATTTAGTAACACTAGTAAAGATGCACGTGCCACGCACGTTATAACCTTTACATGTATATAAATGTATATGTCCCATAAAACATTTTATGAAATTTAACATTCATAGATCACATAATGACTCGAATGATTGCAGACTTTTGATGACACATATTTGATTTCCAATGAAACTGCTTCCTTCGTCTATAAAAGCATGTAGAGGGCTTGTCTAAATTTAGATGTATCTATAAACTAAAAATCATCAAGATATATTCAATTTCAAATTTAGATAAACTTTTAACATCCTTTTATGGATAGAGATAATATTAAATTTGTACTTTCACAATATCGCAGATTTACCTACATATGAATATATCTAGGCAATAAAGCAAGAGATGTATCTGTAATAAGGCAAAACTGCAAATGACAAACATTTTTTTCTAAAAATAAATAAAACCTTTTATAATCATCAAATAACAACCGATTATTTTTCTGAGGCTGACACGGACACGTCTCCCATGGGACAGGGACATGCCCACCGTCCTTGACACCTACTGGTTAGTGCAGGTCACAACTATCTCTCATCTGCTCCTAGATAAAGCAAAACTCACTCAGCCGGTCATCCTCATTTACTTCCTGTGACTCCGGCACTGCTGGCCACCGCAGGCCTGCCTTCCCGCCGCTAGCCTCGACGGCCAGATCCTCCATTTGCTCCCTCCAGGCGACTGTAGACCAGGCAGCAATCGCGAAACGACCGGTGACCCAGCGGGAAGCGCTGAGGGAGAGTTGGAGGGGCGGACCTCGTCTCCACTGGATCCGCGGCCGCGGCCACCACCACCAGCTTTCGGCGGCTCTGCGTCGGCCTCTTCTCCGTCACCGACGCCGTCCTACCCGACTCCAATAAGCCCCCTCGCACATCAATGTCACTAACCACGCCTGCATCCTGCTGGCCAGGCTCACTACCAACAGACGGTTCTCTCAGGCTTCCTCCGTTCTGAGTGCATCACCCACGGAGACGCGCTGCTCCCTTCTGCAGGCTCACAATCCGCCTCGCGGACGCGCAGGTCCGTCTCTCTCGGCTCTCTCGGTCTTTGCACGACCCCACCTGAACAATGCAAACATTGGTATAGATAAGATTATAGAGCAATATGTCTGTATAGTAGAGAAAACATGATATCACATATTATCATACCCGCTAAATGGTTGAGTGAACCATCTGCATGGAATTGCGGTTAGTCTGGTGAAGTAATTTGAGATGCACAGTTATGTCGAACAACTGGAGCCACATCTATAAATTAATTTCAGCTTTAAAATCGGTATTGAATACATATAGTTGCATTAAAAAACATGGAACAAGTTCAGAACACATGACCTCCTACAGGTGTTCTGTTTTGTAGTTGGGTCACTCCGGATTGTCCAGTAGCTAGTGTATGATATACTGTGTTATTGGCAATTATAGGTGTCGTTGCCTGCTCTTGTGCTTGGTGCCTGCGTTTTGAAATCCCCTCTTTATTGTTTGCATACCAGTCTCTCTTCCTCTGCCTCTCGGACTCTTTTGGATCTGCATATATGGCCCATATTTGTGGAGTTTACTACATATCTCCACTATAAAAGCTAGTTCAATGCAGCGACTGCCTTAATCCAATACCTTTGTTTAGCCCGTCGGTTATGTCTTGAAATGGAGTGTGCTTCGAGGATGACATGTCCGGAAAAAGACACTACTGATAATATCAATTATGTGTTGGTAAATACATTTGTAGCACAGTGATGCTAATTGCATGATTACAATTCTAATACCAATATCAATATTCAACCATTGCTAAATTTGAGAGACATGCTAGAATTGCTAAACGATGCCATCTCACCCTAGTTCAAAATGCCCTGATTATAAGCAACACAACGGCTGTACAACTCAAACCCTATTTCAGTTGAAGTTCAGTCATTCTTTAAATTGATAAGACATTTGTTAGCACCAAAAGTTGAAGACAGAAATGCAGACTGTACCTCAAAACCTAAAGCCCGTTAGCTTTTCTGTTCGGGACAGTGAGGGAAACAGATTGCAATACGTTCAGCTATGGCAATACGTGAGTTGGTGCACCGAGCGCCCTAGCACTGTGGCAATACGTTCAGCTATGGGGCCGGCTCAGGGACACGCAGCTTGGAGCGGATCCGGACAGGCTGGTTTGGCGGTGGACGACGGATGAACAGTATTCGGCCGGTTCTCGCTACGACACCCTCTTCCGGGGGCGATCATCTCGAGTTCATGGAAGCTTAACCGGAAATCCTGGGCGCCGCCGAGGGTGAAGTTCTTCATCTGGTTGGCATGCCTTGACAGATGTCTGGACGGGGAGAGATCGGCACGGCGCGGCCTTCCGCATGCGCCGAGATGCCCGCTCGCGACCAATCTGTCGAGACCATGAGCCACCTGCTCACGGGATGCTCCTTCTCCGGGACGATCTGGTTTGAGGTTCCGTCGTGGATCCGATCCACCTCAGAGCCCTCCCACGGCTGAGGGTGACTTCGCGGAGTGGTGGTCGCCGGTGGTGCGGACTACCCTCGCCGACTGCGCAAAGGCACTTCGTCGGTGATCATGCTTACGGCATGGTGGATTTGGAAACACCGGAACGCGGTGGTCTTTGACAACATGCGGCCTTCGGTGTCATCCTTGTTCAACGACATCGTGGCCGAGGCGCGGCAATGGGCGGACGCGGGAGCCCGGGGTGTGCGCCGGTTGCTCCCTAGATTAGTTTTTCTTTTTCTTGGGTCGAGTTGTACGGCGTGGTGTGTCCGTCCTCGGACTTGTACATAAACTCTTCTTTATCTATCAATGCATCGAAACGCAAGGCTTTTGCGTTTTCGCGAAAAAAACATGCCAGCCCAACCACCAGTAAAAGGAATTAAAAGGAATTGCATCTAAACATACCTGTGTTAGAACCTCTGAAATTTGATCCTGCTTATCCTAGCACTGAAGTGTTGCAAGTAATATGATCTGTGTCATATTGTGCACATGTTACAGGTATCAGTTGCCATACGTATATCTCAACTGAATTCTGATGTAATAGTATTGTTCCTTGTATTATTTGTTTCAGGTTTTAAGCTACTGAAGTCTAAACTCTAAAGCACGGTGATCTTGGAATCACCTTGAAGAATTGGAAAAGCTAGAAGTGGTCGAGATGTCCTTGGAGGAGTTGGACGCCGTCAAGGTGGGTGCAGATGGAGGCAACGGCCTGGGGCCTACCCAAATCCCGTCGGGCAACGCGTGGTCGCCGGCGTGCCGGGTGGGGGCACCCTGCAGAAATCGCATCGGCCAGGGCAAGGTCAGACAGGGCAGGGCGACGGCGGCGTGCGGACGGTGGTGTAGGATGCGTCGGCCAGGGCGGGGGAACAGGGCAGGGCGTCGGCGGCGTGCAGACGGTGAGCTCGGATGCATCGGCGGCGTACAGTGTGCGGCGCGCGGGCGTTGTCGGTAGCGTGGCTGCGTTTGATGGAGAAGTCGAAAAATCGTGCGTAGCGGTTATTCTTTTGTTATTCTTTTGCTCTGGTTTCGCTGTTATCGTGGGATGTGTGACGTGGGCGTCTAACACTTGTTTTAAGGTAAATCTGAGCCGGTGGTTTCCGTGATTGTATGGTCAAGATCATTTGGATCTGCCGCTCTCTCTCTTTTAATAGTAGTGGAGATAATCAACAGCAACAAGTATATGAGTGTTACCTTCTGAAGAGGGAAAAGGTCCCATGAAGTCAAATCCCCAACAATCAAACGGTTCAATAACAAGAGTATAATTCATAGGCATTTCATTGCGTCCGGAGATATTACCAACCCTTTGACATTCATCACAAGATAAAATAAACTTCCTTGCATCTTTGAAGAGAGTTGGCCAATAAAAACCTGATTGTAGAACCTTTTGTGCGGTTCTATCTCCGGCGTGATGTCCTCCATAAACACTACCATGACATTTACTCAATATTTCTTGTTGTTCATATTCGGGAACACACCTTCGCATAATACCATCCACTCCTTCTTTATATAAGTGTGGGTCATCCCAGAAATAATGCCTCAAGTCATAAAAGAATTTCCTCCTCTGGTGAGCTGAAAAGGTTGGAGGCAAGTACTTGGAAACAATAAAGTTAGCATAATCAGCATACCAAGGACTCGTCTCGCGAGCTCACCTTTATTACAGCCAATTGTTCATTTGGAAAACTATCATTAACAGGAACAGGATCATAAGCAATATTTTCCAATCTAGACAAATTATCAGCAACAGGATTATCAAGCACCTTTCCTATCTACAATATGTAAATCAAATTCTTGCAAAAGAAGTACCCATCTAATAAGCCTCGGCTTAGCATCTTTCTTTGTCATAAGGTATCTAATTGCAAAGCATGATCGAGTATGAATTGTAACTTTTGAATCAACAATATAAGATCTAAATTTGTCACAAGCAAAGACTACAGCTAACAATTCTTTTTCAGTAGTAGCATAATTTCTTTGAGCAAAGCATCAAGAGTTTTACTAGCATAATGAATAACATTTAACTTTTTATCTACTCGCTGTCCAAGAACAAATGCCTACAGACAAAATCACTAGCATCACACATAATTTCAAAAGGTAAATTCCAATCAGGAGGTTCAACTATAGGAGCAAGCTTGTTAAGGCTTTCTTTAGAGTTTCAAAAGCTTCCTTACAATCGTCATCAAAAACAAAAGGTACATCTTTTTGAAGAAGATTAGTAAGAGGCTTTGAAATCTTGGAGAAATCTTTAATAAATCTCCTATAAAATCCAAGCATGTCCAAGAACACTACGAATACCTTTAACATCCCTTGGATAGGGCATCTTCTCAATAGCTTCAACTTTAGCTCTATCAACTTCAATACCTCTCTCGAAATTTTATGTCCCAATACAATTCCTTCATTAACCATAAAGTGGCATTTCTCCCAATTAAGAACAAGGTTAGTTTCTTCACATCTCTCGCAAAACTTTATCAAGGTTTCGCAAGCAACTATCAAAAGAATTCCCGTAGACGGAAAAATCATCCATGAATACTTCCACAATACTCTCACAAAAGCCATGAAAAATAGCAGACATGCATCTTTGAAAAGTAGCAGGAGCATTAAATAAACCAAAAGGCATACGCCTATAAGCATAAGTTCCATAGGGACAAGTAAAAGTGGTTTTCTCTTGATCTTTAGCTTTAACAAGCAATTTGTGAAAACCCGTAATAACCATCAAGAAAGCAAAAATGAGTATTTTTAGACAATCTTTCTAACATTTGATCAATAAATGGTAAAGGATAATGATCTTTCTTAGTAACCTTATTAACTTTTCGAAAATCAATGCACATTCTATAACCTACAACTACTCTTTGAGGTATAAGCTCATCATTATCATTAGGCACAACAGCTTATTCCTCCTTTCTTAGGAACGCAATGCACAGGACTAACCCATCTACTATCGACAATAGGATATATAATACCAGCTTCAAGAAGTCGTAATACCTCATTTCTTACCACATCCTTCATCTTGGGAATTAGACGACGCCGAGGTTCAACAACGAGCTTCGCATCATCTTCCATATTAATGGCATGTTGGCAAATAGAGGGAGAAATCCCCTTCAAGTCATCAAGAGTATAGCCAATAGCACCTCGGTGTTTCTTCAATATTTGCAATAATCTTTCTTCTTCAAACTCGTAAGCTTAGAACTAATAATAACAGGATATATTTTCTTATCATCAATATGAGCATATTTAAGATTATCGTGCAAAGGCTTTAAATCAAAAACAGGATCTTCCTTTGGTGGCGGTGTTGTACCCAAGTCTTCCACCGGTAAATCATGCTTGAGAATAGGTTGGCGAAGAAAAATCTCCTCAAGCTCATCTCTTTCTTTCCTAAAAACTTCACTCTCGCTATCCTCCAAATGTTGCTGCAAAGGATTATTAGGAACAAGAATAATAGATGCACATTGCTCCATTTTAAAATCATTACTAGGCAAATCAGCTTTATAAGGAGTTTTAGTAAATTTAGAGAAGTTAAACTCATAAGACTCACCAGAAAATTTAGTCAAAATTTTCTCTTTCTTACAATCTATAATAGCTCCACAAGTATTTAGAAAAGGTCTCCCAAAAATGATAGGACAATAATCACTAGCAGCAGAACCAAGTACCAAAAAGTCAGCAGGATATTTAATCTTACCACATAGAACTTCCACATCTCGAACAATACCAATTGGAGAAATAGTTTCTCTATTAGCCAGCTGAATAACCACATCAATATCTTCAAGTTCACAAGAATCAATTTCGTGCATAATCTCCGTGTAAAGCTCATAAGGTATAGCACTAACACTTGCACCAATATCACATAGACCATAATAGCAATGATCACCAATTCTAACAGATAGCATAGGAACACTAGCTTGTTTGGGTTTATTAGGATGTGAAACAATATTAGAAGCATCTTCACAGAAAATAATATGACTATCCTCCACATTTTCAAGTCACAAGATCTTTAACAATTGCAACAGACAGGTTCAACTTTTATTTGTTCTTCAGGTTCTCTAGGTTTCTTTTCACTTTTATGAACCGCACTATTTATAACAGAGTACTCTTTCATTTTAGCAGGAAAAGGAGTTTTTTCAATATAAGCTTCAGGAATAACATGATCAGCAGTTTCAACTACAACACATTTATTAATAGATGAATCAATTTTATCTTTATACGGTTCATGATACTTATCAAAATTCTTCTTAGGCAATTCATAATGAGAGGCAAAAGCTTTATAGAGATTTGCAGCAACTTGAGAATCAAGACCATATGTAGCACTCATATTACGAAATGTATCAAGTATCCATAAAAGCTTCAATGCATTTATAATCATAAATTATACCCGATTCTCTATCTTTGTCGTTCTCCCAACCTTCAGCATTTTCTTGGATCCGATCAAGAAGGTCCCTTTTAAACTCTTCTTTATTGCATGTAAATGATCCGTAACAAGAAGTATCCAAGCAAGGTCTTGTCTTGAAAAGAAAGTCTTGCATAGAAATTATCAATAATAACATTACCAGGAAGCTCATGAATGGGGCATTTGAGCATTAAAGACTTCAATCTCCCCAAGCTTGGGCAATACTCTCTCCATCATGAGGCCGAAATTATATATGCGGTTACGATCTTTGTGAATTTCACTTGGAGGATAAAATTTGGAATAAAATAAAGGCGCAATGTCCTCCCAATCAAGAGAATCACCATTCTTCAAGCAATTTATACCAATGCGCCGCTTTACCAGTACAGCGATATAGAGAATAGTTTCTTCCTAACTTCATTCATAGCAATACCTGCACATTTGAATAACCCGCATAATTCATGCAAAAACAATAAATGATCACCAGGATGGACAGCTCCATCCCCTTCATAGCGGTTATCCATAACATGTTCAATAATTTTCGTAGGTATTTTATATGGTATTACTTCCTCACTGGCGCCTCATCCACTACCGTTGCAGTAGTAGTAGATTTCCCAAATAGAAATTGAAGAGAAGATCTCTCCATAATGACTTATAGCAGCAGGCAGAAATAAAATCAGCACAAACAGTAAAGGTTTTACTTACCAATTCCGCTTACCAATAGCGCTTCGCTCCCCGGCAACGGCGCCAGAAAATAGTCTTGATGACCCACAAGTATAGGGGGTGTATCGTAGTATCTTCGATAAGTAAGAATGTCGATCCCAACGAGGAGCAGAAGGTGTTGACAAGCAGTTTCGATGAAGGGTTCACTGTAAATGCTCACAGACAAGTATTCAGGGGGTTTTGATGTAACAGATGAATAAAGTTCGAGTAAGTAAAATGCGAGAGAAATAATTGCAGCGAGTGGCCCAATCCTTTTTAGCACAAAGGACAAGCCGGTTTGTTTACTTATAATGACCAAACGTTCTCGAGGACACACGGGATTTTAGTCTAGTGCTTTCGCTACATACAGCTGATTAATCTTCATTGTTTTGATAAGTGTTGTGTGGGTGAACCTATGCTAATGTACCGCCCTTCCTAGGACTAATACATACTTGTGATTATACCCCTTGCAAGCATCCGCAACTACAAGAAAGTAATTAAGATAAATCTAACCACAACCTTAAACTCGAGATCCCGCGATCCCTCCCCGCATCGATATACCAACGGGGGTTTAGGTTTTCGTCACTCCGGCAACCCCGCAATTGGCAAACGAGTACAAGATGCATTCCCCTAGGCCCATAAATGGTGAAGTGTCGTGTAGTCGACGTTCACACGACACCACTAGAAGAATAACACCACAACTTAAATATCATAACATTGAATATTACTCAACCATAGTTCACTACTAACATTTAGACTTCACCCATGTCCTCAAGAACTAAACGAACTACTCACGAGACATCATATGGAACATGATCGGAGGTGATATGATGATGAATAACAATCTGAACATAAATCTTGGTTCAATGGTTTCACTCAATAGCATCAACAACAAGTAGAAATCAATATCGGGAGAGTTTCCCCTATCAAACAATCAAGATCAAACCCAAATTGCTACAGCGGTGACGATGTCCAGCGGTGGAGATGGTGGTGATGATGGTGGAGATGATGATGATGGTGATGGAGATGATGTCCAGCTCGATGGCGGTGACGATGGCGTCGATTTCCCCCTCCGGAGGGAATTTCCCCGGCGGATTCCTGCCCGCCGGAGAGCTCTTTTCTCTCTGGTGTTCTCCGCCCCGCAGCGGCGGCTGTAACCCTTCGTGAGGATTCCTCTGTGGCTTTCGTCTTCGGGACGAAGGGTTTCGCGAAGAAAAGGAGGCGAAAGAGGCCGAGGGGGCTCCACACCACATGGTGGCGCGGCCGAGCCATGGGCCGCGCCACCCTATGGTGTGGGCCCACCCCGGGTCCAGCTGGCTCCCCTTCCGGCTTCCTCCGTCATCCGGAAAAATAGGATTTTTGGTAAAACTTCCTTCCACAGTTGATCTTCCGAAATATTGCATCCCGACGGTGCTTTTTCCAGCAGAATCTCGGCTCCGGTGCTCGATCCCCAAATAATCATGAAACATGCAAAATAGATGAAATAACATAAGTATTGTGTCCCAATATGAAATATATCAATGAATAACAGCAAATTATGATATAAAATAGTGATGCAAATTGGACGTATCAAACATTCAGAAGACATTCAGTTGGACTTTTAAGATCAAGCACTTTGGTAGGAAGAATGTTTATGAGAAAGGTGGCAGTGAGAAAAGCTTCATCGCAAAACTTAAGAGGCATGGATGCATTGGCAAGAAGTGCAAGACCAACTTCTACTATGTGACGATGTTTCCTTTCAGCAGAGCCATTTTGTTGATGTGCATGAGGACAAGAGACATGATGAACAACGCCAATCTTTTGAAAGAAACCATTGAGCTTTTCATATTCACCGCCCCAATCAATTTGCATAGTAACAATTTTTCTGTCAAATTTGCGCTCAACATACTGTTGATAATTAAGAAAAGCTTGATAGACATCAGAACGCTTTTTTAGCAAATAGATCCAAGTAAATTTACTATAATCATCGATGAAGCTTACATAGTATGCATGTTTCCCAACAGAAAGAGGTGCTGGACCCCATACATCAGAGAACACTTGTTCCAAGGGAACAGTGGACCTACTAGTGGAAATAGGATATGGCAACTGATGACTCTTGGCAAGCTGACAAGAATCACATACATAAGGAGTACTTTCTAGGGTGTAAGCTATATTATTCTTCCTAAGAACTTGTTGAACAATAAACGAAGAGGGATGTCCTAAGCGGCGATGCCATGTGGATGAAGACGGCTTTATTGTGAAGTATGCATGCTTGGAGGATTCATTAGATATGGGCATCAAGGGGTAGAGACCTCCATAGCAGGGGCCTTTCAACAGGGTTCTTCGTGTTTCCTGGTCCTTGATCAAAAAGAAGAAAGGATGGAACTCAATAAAGATGTGATTATCAAGAGTAAACTTGTGAACAGATAACAAATTTTTGGAGGCACTAGGAACATGCAATATGTTATTGAGTTTGAACGAGTTATGGGGGGTGCGCAAAACTGAATGACCAATATGACTAATATACATTCCCGTACCTTCTGCCGTGTGTACACGGTCTTGGCCTTGATACTTGTCGTGTGTAGAGAGCTTGCTCAACTCAGCGGTGATATGATCAGTTGCACCCGTGTCTGTGTACCAATTAGTATCGACACCATAGGATGCAAGATGAGCACCCTTGTCATCATCACGGTCACGATTGTTCTTCTTGTCATCCGAATAGCGCCACCAGCAGTCACTAGCAGGGTGACCATGAATCTTGCATATTTGACACTCAGTGTCGACATAGGGAGTGGGAGCCCGGTCAGATCGCCGGCCTCTAGGGCGATCACCACCATCACGGCGGTCGTCCCGGCGGTCATCCCGGCGCCTGTCATCGCGACGCTCATCGCGACGGTCGTCACGGTCACGGCGCCTATCATCGCGGCGCCAAGTACCGTGGTCACGGTCATCGTCATAGCGGCGCGGAGGAGAGCGACCATGGTAGCCCCCATCGCCACCAGTACGTGGAGGGGAGCGACCACGCGGGGGAGGGGTGCGCCCACGCGGGCGGTAGTCGCGCTTGGCAACGTTTGCAATTGAAGAGAAGGAGCCCGGGGACTCCTCCACACCATTGCGCAGATCATACGCGTATAGCTGGTCGTACAGCTCGTCAAGGGAGGTGTCCGAGTTGCCGTTGACGGAGGTGATGAGGGAGTTGTAGTGTCCCTTGTCAAGACCATTGAGGACATAGCTGATGACTTCATCTTCATCGAGGGACTTGCCAAGAGCACCCAACTCATAGGCGAAGCCCTTCATCTTCGTGAAGTACTCGTCTGCCGACATCAACAGCTTCTTGGTGTTGTTCAATCTATCCCAGAGATGCTGCACCTTGGACCTGGAGGCAGAGGCAAACACAGAGGTGATGGTTTTCCACGCCTCGGCGGTGGAGTTGACATCAAGGACGTGAGAGAATATGTCGGGAGACAACGAATTCAACAGGAACCGAAGCACCTGTTGATCTCGTGCAATCCATGCACCATAGGCCGGATTTGGCACTTTAACCTTGTTCTTGTCAGCATCTTCGGAGTCCAGGGTTTTGGGCGGCGCAGAGTCGGTGCCGTCGAGCAGCCCCAACACATCAGCCCCACGGAAAGCGGGAAACACCAAGGCCTTCCACGGGAGATAGTTGTTGCGCGTGAGAGGTTGGGCCGGAGGGGTGCCGAGGGCAGCAGCCATTGCGGCGGCGGTGGAGTTGGAGGAGCTCATTGTGATCTAGGGTTTTGGGTGTTTTTGGGGATGGCGGCGGCTGATGGGCAGCAGCGGCGATCTGATCGTGGGCGGCAGCAGCAAGGGAAGCGGCGGCGGCAGCGGGTTTTTAGGGTTTTAGGTCGTGGGTTTTGGGCGGCGGCGGCGGCTTGAGAAAGCGTCGGCAGCGGCAGATCGTAGGTCGTGGAGGGGTTTTTGGGCGGCGGCGGTTTGAGGAAGCGGCGGCGGCGGCAGATCTTTGACGTGGGTTGTAGGCGGCGGCTGCTAGAAAGCAGCGGCGGCGGCAAGGTCGTGAGACAGCTAGGTCATGAAGGGAGGTGGCTCTGATACCATATCAATGTTTAGGCTGGAACAATACCCTCGTCCGGTATCGGTTGCGTGTTTATATAGCACAGGAAAAGCCCCTGGCGTGGCATGTACACCGTATACCAATACGTTACAAACTCTAACAATCAGTATATATTTTTTCGAAATGGGAGTATATATATAATTCATCTTATATAAAATCGTTTCATACTATATCTTAGCGTGCTAATTAAAATACTTATCTAATGTATGTTTCTTGTGTCCGAGACTGCGAAAAGTCAATGATGAATTGCAGTTTCCAAGTTTCTACATTCATTCCCGTCCAAGTTCTTCCACATCATTCAAAATAGGGAATGATATGGTGTTGATTTTTCAGATCAACAATACATCAAGTTGCAATGTACAAAAGATAAGTTCGGATTTTTTGTTGTGCGGCTTGCGCCGTAGATATTAATACAAATACTTAACATATAATTTAATTATTTTAATCTTTGCTGGTTTCTTGCCACATAGAAAGAGATATTGAGAAAACAAGTGTTACTTTGTGACGTGGTCAAGAATCGCACAATCACATTATCCTCAACATAGAAATTGAGAAAATAAAAAATCAAATTAAACAATAACTCTACACAGGATTTGGTTATTGTCCCGTTGTAACTTGTAACACACGAGTATTATCCTAGTGGGGAATAACTGAAAAGGCCCGCTTTTGAATTAACCTGAAGCAGTATTTAATTATCCGTAGTAAAGTCTGACCATAGTCAACTTTTTCTTAAAAAAACAATTAACCGCTTTGCTCGAAATTTTAAATTTTCAAAGCACGTTGTAGCCTTCGGTTATATGCAACGATCGTGCAATAAATGTTTATCTCAAATAGTGCACACGTTGAGTACGTCTCAATTAAGCGTGTCGATTTCATCAGAAAAGAAAAGGGTCCCGATGAAGCGTGTCAACGCATATATCCCAAGTTGCGAGTTTCTTAATTTTGCGAGTGCATCGCACCGGCAGAATCCCATGAATTGTGCGGCGTGCGTCCACTCTAGCTTTTGTTTGACCGTGCATGGAACCTGCACAAGGTCAGTTTATAGTTATGATACGTAATGATATATATTTTGCTAATGCATATGCTGGTCAGGTCATCATTCATAGGATTGCTGCTGATCGTGTGGTCTGCTGCCGAACCAGGAAAGCTTCCGCGTTGCATTATAAAAAGAGAAAAAATCCAGTTCATAAGATAAATCGAACCAAAAGACCATATATGTACGGTTAATTAAGGAAACCCATAAAACCCCATGACAATGGCTAAGCATTGACCTGTACCAACTCACGAATAACCTATGTCGACGCCGGCGTGATAGCCTTCTTGCACAATCAACATATAAATCTTCATTTTCTCTTGCACTTCTTCCTCCGAGATTTTCTTTGATGTCGCTTCCCTTGGCAGATCTTCGAAAGATTCTGCCAACCTAAGCTCAGCGCGGATGGGGGTCGAGATGTTGCAATCTTTGTTCTTCTTATCCAGATGTCCACTAGCCCCACTCTCAGTTCGGTCACTAGCAGGAAAAGAGTCTATAATCCCAGTTGGGAACGGGTTCTAGTCCCGATTATCCAAACTAGACTACCAAATCAGGATTAAAGACCCTTTCTTTAGTTCCGGTTGTTCACAAACCGGGATTAAATGCCTCCACAGCGGAGCAATGGGGCTGGAGGACCATTATTCACCAACCGGGACTAAAGGCCTTAACATCTCGAGTGTGGTCAAGCGTTGGAGGACTTTAATTTGTATTTTCCATTTTATTTTTATTTTTTCAGACTTTCTAGTATTTGAGTTATTTGACTAGTTTAGTGATCTCTAACTACACTTAATCTCTAGTCAAATTATTTACTCATGGTTAAACTTCCTGATCGATCAACCATCCTCAAACTATTCCATCCCAAGCACGCTTAACTTTTGAGTTCTTTCGAACAAGCTTCCAAGTACATCAACACATATTATTGATATTAGTATCATATCAATCCTATTAACTTTTTGGTCACGATATCACACTTCTTTATTTTTTAAATTTAAAAAATTATTTGAGTAAATAAAGAATGAATTAATAATAATCTTAAATAAATAAATAACAATAATTTTTTTATTTTTAATTATTAATTTTGGGCGAAACCTCAAATCTAATTTTTTTTTCATATTTCCCTTTGGCAGTTTGAGAATCTAAAAATTGGCAAAACGAACGTAGGTGGTTGAATTTGGATGTAACTTTTCGTGTAGATACATTTTTATATATTAAATATTTTTTCGAGTTCGTATGCAAAAGTTATAGCCATTTTACTGAAAAATACAAAAAATTTGGTAAAATAAGTCAAAATTCATGTTTGTTATTTTTCATAATAACTAGATCACCTAACCTACCTACATCCGAAATGATTTTAATCTTGAACTTTTCTATCATTAGTTTTTTGTATTTTACAAAGCTAAAAAGGTTGATCATTCTGGGCACAAACTTTTCCATCATTAACTTTTCGAAATTCATGTTTGTTACAAAGCTATAGGGCGCGTTTGGTAGCCTGTGCGCCCCTTGGCTCGCATCGTCCCAGCATTTTTCGGGTCGTTTGATTCCGTGGGCTCAGTCGCGTTCTTGCATACTTAAAGCACCTATGGGATAGGCCCTGGAGAAACCGCCAGTTTGACAGTTTCTCCAGGGCTAGGTCATGGCGAGACGAAAATCGATAACGTCGTTCGCGCGGGAGCTCTATCTCGGCATGGCAGGAGAAGCCGAAATCCTAGCGGCGTTGCGCGGCAAAGGTAGGGGTAACCTTCCTCTTCGGTTACCCTCTCCATTACCCCCTTCCAAATTTTTCCTTCCCCCAATTTTCGCAAAGATATTGCAGTGCGCATCTAACTTCGGTCTCCGGCGCCGGACCAGGGTCCTCTTTTCCATCCGCGGCGGAGCCCACGCACATCTGCGGTGGCTTTCGGCCGTGTCCATCGTCCGCAATGACGGAGGTAAGGGGAAACTCCTCTGCTCTACTAGATTCATATTGGTATGACTAGTTGGGTTCGCTAAGACCGTTCGTGATGCATAGATCTTGTTTGAGTAGACCGACCAGCTCCACCTTGTGCATCACGCCGCAACACTCATCATTTGCATACAAGCTTGCATCATGACGGTGCACAAGAGCGCAGTTAGGCATGCTATTTTTCCTCGTGTGAGTTACGGTCCTATGGTACAACGAGATCAGGAGAGGATTGCCAACGTAAACCACATCTACAACAACAACGACGTGGAGGCTATCCAGATACTACCGATGAGAAGAGCCCCTTTCTATGCTCTTGTGAAAACGTTCAGGACTAGAGGACTGCTGACTGATAGCATCCACACCTCTATTGAAGAATAATTCGTAATGTTTCTTCATATCGTGGGTCATAACCAGAGGTTCAGAGTCATCCATATCACGTTCAGGCGATCCACGGACACTATCGCTCGGTACTTTCAGCAGGTGGTGTACGCAATTGGGGAGCTCAGAGGTGACAATGATGCATGTAAGGAGAAGAGGCAAGAGTGGGCAGACGCAATGTGGGAAGCCAAAGGCAACACCATCATCTGAGAAGAAGTGAAGAAGAAGAACCCCCTATGATCCCCTGTTTCTCGAACCCTATTCGATCCATGTATGTTAAACGATCCCGTTATGATAAACTGTCATTCGTAGTAGCTAGGGAGTATCGTGTTATGAACTACCATTCATACTAGCTAGGGCTGATTTCATGAACTGCTAGCTTCCTAAGTTTGCAACTATCATGAAATGTAATTTATGTTCGATGGGAGGTGAGAGCATGGTAACGCTACCCGTTATGGAGAAGAGGTAACCTTAGCCATGCCTGAATGGTACCAATCAACCCTAATCTCATCTGCATGGAGATTTCGGGTTGGCTGCAGGCAAACAAACAGAAAGACCTTTTCAGCCCAGCCGATGCAGCCCCGTAGATTGTTCTGGACGCGCAGTTATGCTTGCACTACTGCGCCAGTGAGCCACGATTCGGGCTCAGGCTATCAAACCCGTCTATAATATAACAAAAACACGGTCTGCAGCACGATTATTCTGAGCTCCCATTATGCACGTACACGTACGACGACCACGCCGAGCACATATTTTTGTACAGGCTACCTACGTACTGACCGATGACGGATTTGGATGTCACCCATACCGAAGTACTGAAACGGATTCTTCATCACCAGGATTACTGCTGATGATTGTGATTTATACTGACTGGATTTGGTCTCATCAATCAAACGAGTTAGGTAAAGTTATACCAGTCGATTGAGCCTAACATATGGGGGAAAAAGGATACGCGCCATGGTAGAGAGAGAGTCACCGAGGGAGGGTAGAATCTCTGACTCCAGGGCTCATACACACACCTTGACACGGTCTGGTCATCGACACAGACCATATGCGACCGGGCTCGCTTTTTTGTCCATGCAGATGCTTCCCGTACGTACGTAGCACTGTAGCAGCAGCTAATCACACATCTCTCTGTCAAAATAAAAAGCTAATCACACATCTCCTGCGAGGGGTTGTGGAGATGGAGATGGACGTCTGCGAAGATTGCCAGTTTAGGTTGAGTCACTTAGTTAGGCTATGGGACATGCACAATGAGGTAATGCCGTCAGCACCTATCATGTAAGATAGATTTGGTTGGTTTTTCCTAAACATGTGTGCACCAAACTAAAACAGAGAAAACAGTAACATATTATCTGCAGTCAATGGCTTCATCTTCTGGATTTTGCCGGTAAACCTGGAGAAACAAGTGGTTAATTTGACCTCAGAATGGTGACCGATCACACGAAGTGAAACGCTTGTACGCGACCAATTGTGGTTAAGCCGGCTGCCTGCACGTCGGAAATACCCTGTAGTTTCGGGAAGTTATGTTGTATAAGGTTTGACCCGTCATTTTTGTAGAACAGGTTAATATAGGAGGTACGGCTAGTTCAACCACAAGACGAAGCCAACATACAACACCGCGGATTAACGGTCATCCCGGATGACCGGATTGCAGCTATCCACCGAGTATTCTGTAAAAAAATTAGAAAATCTTAAACCTATGTCCTTATTTACGTAGCATACATATGTTTAGCCATTTAATAGTATTTCGGTTTGACCGTAGATTTGACCGAAAAATTATGTTATGTACTAGTATAAAAATCATGTACTCCCTCCGTCCCTGGATAAAGTTCAGCAAGTAATTTTGGAATGGAGGGAATACCTAAATTCATATTAGAAAAATGCCCCTAAAAGACGCTTCGTGGCTCATGCTCTCGCCCCCTTTTGGGCGACGGCGGGGGCGAACCCTAGCCCATCCCCAACACCCCTGGGTCACCTCCCTCTCACCTGCCGCCGCCGGGCAAAGCCCGCGTAGAGCCAACGACGGTGGGATCTCCTCGTCCCCCGCGCTACGGTAGCCTACGGGGCAGTCGCGGCTGGAGGCGGTGGGCTTTGACTTGGACCGACGGCACGAGGAAGCTTCTTGGTGAGCATGGTGGCTTCCGAGGGGCGCAACTACGGAGGTTGGCGGTGAGACGCGTCGGCGACGGGATCTTCTGCAGGGAGGCACACCGGTACGGGTCTGATCTGGGTATCCGTGGGCGTGTAGCGGGTTGGGAAGGGTTACGTCGAGACGGCCATCTCTGGAGATGCTGGAGTCGGTCATGGCCGCTTTGGTCGAGGTGCCATGCCTCCCAAAGGGGACGAGGAAGTGGAGCCAGGTTTTGGGGTGGCGAGGCGGCCGGCGGTGGTTGCGTTGGCCGCTCGAGCGGCACCGTTGCTAGGGCTGGAGGCGATCTGCTTCGGTGGGTAGTCATCTTGGATTACGGGATTGATGCTATCCAGGATATAGTTTTCTTAAACCTATTATGTAAAAAATAAAATGTCTTAAACCTATGTCCTTATTTACTTAGAATACATATGTTTAACTATTTAACGGTTTAGGTTTGACCATCATTTGACCAAAAAATTATGTTATGTAATGATGTAAAAATCATGTACTCTCTCCGTTCCTAGATAAAGTTGAGCAAGTTATTTTGAGAGGGAGGGAGTATCTAATTCATATTCAAAAAATGCAAATAATACATATTTTATTTTAAATGTGTCATGTATTCTTAGTCAAACTATTGTTCAAAGTTAAATCACGGAAAACGAGGATGACTAAAGTAGAGTCTTATATTGTCTTATTTTTCACTAAACAAAAGCTTATATCATAAATAGCATTTTAAATATTTTTCAATGCAATATTTCCTAGTACACCCTCCGTTCATAATCACTTTGCATTATGTGTTTAGTCAAAATTAACCTTTGTAAATTTTATCAAATATTTAGAAAAAATGTCAACAACTACAATGTAAAATTCACATTGTATTTGTTGACATTTTTTTACTTAACTCACTAAACCCTGAACTCCGTGAGCTTTATTTGATTAGCCGATGCTGGGCTTGGACATCATTGTGCTACCATGACGGCTCCAACAAGATTGCACCAGATCAAATTCTACGACACAATCTCGAGACAAAATGTGAATAGAGCGGATTTTCAGCATCATTAGCACCGCAGTGGTCAGTGGAGCGCTTGAGCTGTGAATCCTCTCGATGTCATATTTGAAAGGTTTTTCCAAAAATATGTTTTTGGTATTATATAAAGTATGTTTTATATGTCAAAGTTTTGTCTCTAAATGTATTATGGGTTTATACATATAAAAATAGAGTGAGCATCATTTTTCTTCTAGTTGACTTAACTTAGCGTCAGAAAAAGCAATATAGCAATCCTAATGCTTGCTTTTTACTACATCATTCGGCTCCAACAAGATTGCACCGGATCATATGTTACATTATGGCACAATCTCGAGATAAAAGATGAATAGAACAGATTTTCACCATCATTGGCACCGCAGTGTGCATCCTCTCAGTGCTAACACCTAACACGACCCCCTTTTGCGTTATTCAGCGTACACACGAATCATGCATACTGGATTTGTGGTCTGTTATCATTCGCATTGCCACATACTTAAAGGCAAAAGTGGTGTGATCTAATACATCGCACGAAAAAGCTGTGTGGTCTACCCCCGAAAAAGGAAAATAAAAGCATTTTAAGGATAAAGAGAAGTGTACAAAAAGGAACACGAATTTTGCTATAACGGCGATGTTAGATTTTTCAGCTAGATCATGGGAACGCCTACAAAAAAATAAGATATGATTGGCTGATTTTTCGAAGAAAAAAAATGAAAGGGCATGAGGACACTGTAGTATCTTCCTTTTCAGTCGTAGTGTAATAACATCGGTAATGGACAGAGTAGAGATGTACACTGTATATGGGTATTTGACTAGGAGGCCCCGAGCAGGGCAGACAAGCTTTATAACTCCCCGCGCTCCGTCTTCCTCCCGCTCGCTCCTCCAACCGCACGTACGGTAACCCAACCTCCAAAGCTCCTCGCTAGTCATACTACACCCTGTGCTTGCGCGGGCGGGCATCCCCCTGAAGGCTGAAGCAAAGCTTAGCTAAGCTAGCCAGGCAGGCTGACCGGCCGCGCGGCGGCACGTAGTGCCATCCATGGGGAACGCTCTGGCCGGCAGGCGGCGCGTGGCGAAGGTGATGACGGTGGACGGCGCCACGTTCCGGTACAAGGCGCCGGCCACGGCGGGCACGGCGCTGCGCGGCCACCCGGGGCACCAGCTCCTGGAGTCGGACGAGGTGCGGCGGCTGGGCGTGCGCGCGAGGCCGCTGGACCGCGACGCGGCGCTGAAGCCGGGCAAGCTCTACTTCCTGGTCCAGCTCCCTCGTGGTGGTGGGGGGCGCGGGGACGAGGACGGTGACCTGCGCGCGCCGCGGAAGACGTGGTCCGGCGCGCTCCACGTTGGCGCGAGGGAGCGGCTGGAGAGCCTGATGCTGTCGCGCCGCACCGTGTCGGACGTGGCGTCGCTGATGCCGTCAGCCCGTGGGGCGGTGATGGGTGGCGGTGCGGGACTTGGCGGGGAGGGGGTGTCGGGGCGGCGGTCGTCGTCGGTTGAGGCCGGCGCGGACGGCGCGGTGCGGCTGCGGATGCGGCTGCCGAAGGCGGAGGTGGCGCGGCTGATGAAGGAGAGCCGGGACCCCGCCGAGGCCGCCGAGCGGATCATGCAGCTGTGCGTCGCCAGGGACCAGGGCGGCGGCCCCGCGCCGTCGGGGCCGGCGCGCCAAGCCTCGGCGCCTGTCTCCGCGCTGTACACCGGCAAGACGTCCATGAAGAAAGAGGTGAGCATCTTCCCTTCCCGTGACCTTGCGTGCGTTGACAGAGCTCGTCCGCCATGTTACTCTACATTCTTTTTTCCCGAACTTGCTCAGACGATAATTTGGCACCGTGCGAACCAACTCCCGAGCTCAATCAGGCATGGCCGATAAGGACGTACGTCTCCAGTCTCCTACACATGCCGCGCAATTCCGCCCCTCTCCCTCCAACCGAAATGGCTGCACGCAGAAAACCGAAACAATCTGCCGGCGAAGCAACACCAACCAGACCATAAGTGGCAATGTGCCGAGTCTGCCAGTTCATGCCGTGGGCGTTCCAAATCGCTCTGTTGCGTGCGCCGATAAGCCCGGCCGATCACGTCAAACGAGCTGGTGAAGCTTCTTCCTCGCTCCTCCCTCCTCGCCCATCCACCGGATCGGAGCGCATCTCGCGTCCCAGCAGCTGTGCCCGGCAGCTTCACGGCGCGCGGCACGTGTCCCGGCGGCCATGTGAGGGCGCCCTGCTCCGGCCGGCACGGCCAGCTTAACTTAATCCAATCCGATCCGAGCCCAATTAGTTAGTACCACTGGAAAGCCAGGTCAAGTCAATTTCGCTCCAGTTTCCGCTGTGCTCTGGCGCTGCGGCGGTAGGTGATGTGGTTAGCTCGATAGCTCAGGCCGCGCCACGTCAAGCGAGCGGGGACGTGCCGGGATCCTCCTGCATGTGCAGCAAAGATTCTCAGGCTCGTTTGTTTAGTGCCGTAATCACGCGACTGCTACAGATTACTACTGCACCATACTGTTGATCGGTGCTAAACTGGTAATGACACGCGGTTCGTGAATGAATAGTTTAGTTGATTCCGTCATCTACGTGTCTCCGTCTCGAGGTAGGTGCTTCTTCAGTTTGAATTTCCAGTTGGTTTGGTCAAATTTAGGAAATTCTTTGATTCATAGAATTTGCATAGAAATTATGTAGAATTTAGATTTTATAAAAAATTCTACACTAGTCGTTGGATTCATAGGAACGTGTGCTATACGAGATAAATCTATGGAAATCTTGTAGCACAAATCCTTTAACACAATCAAAAAGAATTCATCTTTCTATAGGAATCAACTAGATACGACATCCTAATCATACGTTTTTCCCATTTATATGTTTTTCCTATCCGGTGAATTAAATGAACCCTTAAGGATAACTTACTAAGGGTAACCATCCCTTATAATTTAGCCCCTCAAACAGCCGCTAGCTCGGTACCAAGTGTTCTATATCATCTCCATCCTCCACCGGCTTCCTTTTAGAACAAATCGAGCTCGGTGGTTGGATTTTTCCACGTGGCGGAGGCTACGGATAGATGGCCTGATTCCGGCGACGGCAGCAACGAGGCGGAAGTCAACTATATGGTCTTGAAGGGCAAAGCTTGCATGCCGTCGGTTGGAGGGTTGGAGTTTTGCGGAGGAATCGACATGTCGGCTAAGAGCAACTCCAATAGTGTAGTTGGTTGTTGGCTATAAGCAAGATGCCATGTCATCTGTAGTCAATTTATAGCCAACAAATACAATAGTTGTCCATAAGAATGTACTATACTTTCTTAATGGATGTGTTAGAGCTAGCTCTTGCATAAGAACCCACTTACACTCTCTCTCCTCCAACTAGACATAAATATATTATTTTAATTCTTGTAGCCAGCTGACTAGGACTTATTATACTTACTCTAAGGGGCTATGGCTCAATTCCGGCGACGAAACTAATCTGCGAGCGAGTTATAGTGGGGCAGGAGGACGGTAGAGATTGAGGGATCTCGGTAGAGCCTAATGGTGGTCGCTGGAAGCAAGTAGCAAGTAACAACGCTGGAGAATAGGCGATGATGCGGTGCCTACGAAGGAGGAGCCTATCAGCACGGGGTGGAGGACGCATCTTTTCTCTAGATGAGCCGTGGCGAAGTATATTTGAAAGTCGGAGACAGCGCGGAGTAAACTTTTTACTCTTCTAAAGCATATCAAGCCTTTGAAAGATCGGCTAGATCAAATTTAGCCTCTTAAAACGAAATTTTTACTCCTCTGAAGCCCCCCTTTTAGGAATCGGCTACAGGATGCCCTAAGACTAGCGCGCGTACGCAAGTCGTTGGGCCAACTTCTTGTTAGATCAGTCCTGACTCTCGGCAATTATCATGAGCCGTTGCTTTTCCCTTTTTTGGTACGAGAGGCAAAGTGACTTCATATAGTGCTTCACAATGCTTCCCTTTCAAGCAAAGCGCTCGATCAATTGTCAAACCTTGCATAAAAATTGCCGTATTCGCCTATTCGGTCACAGGATTCGATCGACGACAAATATGAACATCTATAAATTCGTATATACTGTAAAACTGTGTAGCAAGTGTTAATACCAGCTTGCTCTTTTCCCTGCAGAAGCGGACGAGGTTCATGGCGGTGCCGGACGAGATCATCGGATGACGAAACTGAATGGAACGGCGTTTCATCGCGCGACGTTCTAATGTGTGTATGTTTTTGTCGAAATTAGCTGGGTTTGGAATATGAGAAGCTGCTGAGACACACGCATGGCTTCCTGCCTCTCCAGCAATTTCTTAACTAGGATATGCCCACCACCAAGTCTTGTCTTCCTACCTCTCTCATGGGTACTGTAGTTTGTGTAGTAGTGCTTACTAGCAAAACTAGAAAGAAAGAAAAAAATGTACTTAATCAGTTTGTGTAAATATTCCGCTGCTTAATCAGTGCTTGCATGTCGTCTCTTACTAGCGCGCGTCACCCTTCATCAGTCGTTTTCTCTTGTCTGGCTACATGTCTGCGTCCATTTGGACCCGTGATTTCCTAAGCTTAACAGCGACCTTCATGAGCGTCTTTCCCACTATCACTGCAGCCATGTGAATGGGAAGCACGAGGCCGGCTGCTCCTGGCGTTTACCCGGCGCCGTCTTCTGCCGCCGCCGTTGCCGCTGCAAACGCTTCTAAGGTGTCATAATCTATTTCGAAGGAGTCGGCCTTGTATCATCAGTGGCTGAAAAAGATTCGGACAAGCCGAGGCTGGGTTGTCGCTTTGCTAGCCGGCTAGCCGCATCCTGAAGCATCTTTAGCGACCCGACATAAATAGATCATTGTTATCTATTTTAGTTCGCGCAACTAGGAAGACACCAAACGCAGCAGTACCACCACTCTCGCACCGGTACGTAAGAAAATGAACATAAGTAGCCGCAGCAAAGCAATGCAAAGTTTGATTTTCAGACTGAGCAGGAGCGCCAAAAAAAGGAAACATCAAGCCAACATTATTTTTTCGATAAAGGAAATATATTAATATCAAAAGATAGCAATTATACCCAACCTCTGCAACAACGCACCACCCTAATGGCATTACGATGCACACAGCCAAAAAAAGAAAAGAAAACTGAGAAACAAAAGTTTCGCTCAGTATCTGGAGCCTAACAACAGCAATACATCCACCACCAAGATAACACCTGAAATACAGACTCTCCAAAAACGACACCTTCAAGAAGGTAACAATGCTCTAACACCGTCGTCGGCCGATCAAAGATCTTAGATTTTCACCCTGAAAATAGTTCCCGCTCTCAAAACAATGCCTTCAACAAGATCATTGCAAGGCACAACCAGTTAAGCCCAGACCTTGGGTTTCACCCTGAAAGGTAGGACTCTGAACTTCACCTATGTTGTCGCCCCCACTTTCATACCGCTGTTGTGAAGCCCGGAACACCAAGCAAGTCCCTCAACAACGCGGAGACTTGAACCTCCCTTAGCTAGTCCTCCCATCCGGCCTTCATGAAATTCTCTTCTTCCAACTTTCATCATGGATCCATAGTCACTTGATGTCAACACAGAAAAAGAGCTTCGCGTCGCTCCCTCCAGAATCAAACGGTCGGAATAAAAGCATGGGTGTGCGCGACCGAATACCACCTGATCCAGCAAACTCCAGACATAAGATGCACTATTCCATTCGCCGGTGGAGCCTTCCGGAACTCATCACTCCGGCTCGATGAAAAAGATCAACCTCCTGAAGGTCTTCGTCTTGGCGCGTGAGAAACCCTAGGACTACCACCATTACACAGGCCGAGCCCCCATGCAAACGGCCATCCTCGCCGCCTGTCACATCGAAGATCCGGCAAGACGAACGACCCTGGGGTGCGGCAACCAGCAGGCTACACAGCCGCGATCAGGCCCTGGTCGCACCGCCACCGGCTGTACCAAGGCCGCCGCCGGCAGCAACCACCGAGGACTGCCGCTGCCGTAGCGCCTTCTCCGCAACCCTCCACCGACCGATCCACCGCCCTACGCCCCTTCGCGCAGCCACAGGACGACGGGCCTAGGTGGGGGACCTAGACCCGCAGCGAAGCCACCGCCATCCAGCGAGTAGCGCCCCCAACCTCTGCCAACGCTGAAAGTCACCGATGCCGCCCCAGCCGCACCGAAGAAACGCCGCCGCTCCTCCACCCCAGCACCTTGGGCACCAGGGGCCGCCGCCACCGCGGCAGATGCCGGCAGCAGCGGCGGGAGGGAGCCTGCTCGAGGGAGGGGGTGCGGTGGTTGGTCTTGCCCCCCCGGCGGCGCCCTGGGGAGCGCCACGGGAGGGAGGTTGCCAGCCAACAGTTCGTAATATATCCGCTGCGAAGGTTCTTGTGTTCATCAATGATTATCTAGCTCACGTTTGAGGCGCATCGTTCATCGATCCGTTGCTTGCTGGATTCGTCCCTTATCTCCATGTTGCGTCATCGTGTTGTTGGGAGTATGTACTATCCCGGGTTCTCGTTGTGAAAGATCGAGCAACACTTTAAGAGGATCTGTTGGAATCTCCCTTATCAGTATCTGGGTTCACACTTTCATGTATTTGATCAGTATCTGAGTTCATACTTTCATGTATTTGATCGTAGCAAGAGGCTAAGCCCACATAGCATCTTTGTTGATAAAATGAGATAGAACCCCAACTCTCATCACAAGTGCTTTTCTACCCAAACTGCCGGTGGTAGGGCCTGGCCTCTGGGATTATATCTCCACCGATGGAGATGATGTATCGTGCGAATAGTCCTACCGGATGGAGGAATTTCGGAATGAAGACCGTGTTAAACATATTTGTAATAGTATCTGTTTTAGTTCGTCTATACCGTATATGGAGTAGTACTCCAATACGTGTAGGACTCCTCTCTATACAATGCTTGATGGGCTTTGCATCATATATAAACATGGAACCGACGTCCTGGAGGGTACGTCGTTAAACCCTAAAACTATTGTCGCTAATATGGTATCAGTGCGGCTCTTCCTCGACATCGCTGCCTTATCACCGCCGCCGCCGCCACCTGGCTGCCGTCGCCGCCCCAAAACAGACGATCGCCACCGTAGAGTTCTTCTGCCGCCGCACCTACAGCCCAAAACCAAACACCCAACAAAAACAGACAACCGCTGCCGCCGCCGCAACATCCAACAAAATAGACAACCGCTGCCGCCGCATACTCTGCTGCCGCCGCCTCTCCAAACAACAACAACCGTCGTCGCAGCCTTCTGCCTCCGCCGCTGCTGAAATCAACAAACCCTAGATGGGTTCCTCATCAGCCTCGTCCGTCTCCTCCTTAGCTGCTGCCCTTGGCGCGTCCCCGGCACAACTCCTCACTCGCGACAACGCCTTGATCTGGAAGGCGCTTGTCGTTCCGGCGCTTCGCGGTGCTCGTGTTCTCAAGCTAGTTGAAGGAGAGGACAAGGCTCCTACAGAAACCCTTGAAGTTGACACCGATGGCGTCAAGAGTGAAGTCGAAAACCCTGCCTATGATGTATGGATAGCTCGTGATCAGCAAGTTCTTCGCTATCTCCTCAGCTGTCTATGACCTGACATGCTCTCCCATATCCTCGGGCTTGAGACCTCGACCGAGGTGTGGAAAACCATAAATTCCCTCACCACGTCTCAGTCAAAGGCTAGGGCCCAACACCTCCGCTCTGCCCTCAATGACACCAAGAAGGGAAACATATATGCTGAAAAATATTTTGCAAAGATGAAAGTTCTTGCATCAGAGCTTGCTGCTGTGGGCAAGCCGCTTGATGATGACGAGTTGATCTGGTACATGCTCCATGTACTTGGTGAAGACTACAACAATCTGAAGACGGCAATTCGTGCAAATCCGTCAACCACTTTGACAGACCTCTACAGCCAGCTTCAGTCTTTTGATCAGATACACAAGCTTGGAGATTCAATGGCAGAAGAATTTGTTTCCTCTGCCAATCTGGTTCGTCGCAACTCTGACCGCCTGCCAGCTTATGGTGCTCGCCAGGATGATCAACGCCGTGATGACCGCCGCCCTGATGACTACCGTGATCGTGACAACCGTGATCGCCATGATGACAGTCGTGACCGACGTGATGACCAGCGCCCTCGCTATGATGATAGGCGCCCTCGTTATGATGACCGGCCCAAGCGTCGGGATGATGGCCCACGAGATGCACCTCATGATGATGGACGCCGCCGTGACAGAATTTCCACTCCATTTGTTGATGTGGAGTGTCAGATATGCAAGAAGCATGGCCATCCTGCCGAGGTGTGCTGGTGGAGGTTTCAGCGTGACAGGCGCAATGGTGGTGGTCGCCGAGATGATCAAGACAACAAGGGTGCAAATCTAGCATCCTATGGTGTGGACACCAACTAGTACTCTGATACTGGTGCTACAAATCACATCACAAGCGAGCTGAGCAAACTGTCTACCCAGAATAAGTACACATGAAGTGATCATGTGCACACGGCCGATGGCAACGGTATGCAAATAAGTCATATTGGTCATTCTATGTTGCGTACTCCCCATAGTTCTTTTCATCTTAAAGACATTCTTCATGTTCCCAGTGCATCTAAAAACCTTATGCATGTCCATAGATTCACACTTGATAACCATGTATTCATTGAGTTTCATCTTTTTTTTTTGATTAAGGATCTGGCCACCGGGAGCACTCTCTCTAAAGGTCCATGTCGTGATGGTCTATACCCACTAGTACCACTGTCTAGTGGGTCGTCGAAGCAAGCCTTCATTACAATAAACCCATCTTCATCTACATGGCATCGCCGCCTAGGACATCCATCCTCCTTTGTGGTGCAGCAAGTTCTTAGAAAGTATAGAATTTCTTTTTCTCCTGAAATAAACGTATACATTTGTGATTCTTGTCAACTAGCTAAGAGCCATCAATTACCATATCCTGTCTCTATTAGCGACAATAGTTTTAGGGTTTAACGACGTACCCTCCAGGACGTCGGTTCCATGTTTATATATGATGCAAAGCCCATCAAGCATTGTATAGAGAGGATCTGGTACATGCTCCATGTACTTGGTGAAGACTACAACAATCTGAAGACGGCAATTCGTGCAAATCCGTCAACCACTTTGACAGACCTCTACAGCCAGCTTCAGTCTTTTGATCAGATGCACAAGCTTGGAGATTCAATGGCGAGAGAATTTGTTTCCTGCGCCAAT